>NW_010232607.1:5658-10257 GCF_000690775.1 Eurypyga helias | reverse complement strand
GTACTGGAAATTTTTTCTGTGATTTAAAAAAAAAAACAACACAACATCAAACAAAAACCAAACAACCTTAAACCTGATGTTATACTTTTATTGAGAATAGGTTTTTTTCTTTCTTATTCTTGCTTTTCATTTTGCAAAGATATTAGGGAAAGTTAGGCAAAACCCTATAATTCCTTAAGTTCTGAAGGAATCTGAGGGTGAATTTTTTCAGCCCCTATTCTGAGCTTGCCAATTTTAGTTGTTCAGTTATTAAGCAACCCTTGCAGCAGTTCAGGCACATCTTGCCACCTGCCACTGTTGGCGTGCAGACTGCTGCCATCCCCAGCAAGCAAGTACTTCTGAAACTTTCAGTTTCAGCCTCTTCAGAGGCAACCTCTTTTCCATTTTCTTGACACCAATACACTTCACACTTTCAGAAAGTTTTCATTATACTTCGCAAGTGCTTTCTTACATAGACAGAAAAAGGGGGACAATATTAGACAGTTTTTAAAAAGGCATTTCAGTTTTCCAGAGTGGGTAGTAATTTATGGAAAAGAGTTTTCACTTTCCTCTGTTCCATATACAGACAAGGGATATATACTAAGGATCTGCAGAAATGTGTGATTTCTTTCACTGAATCACACCCCTTAAAATACAGGCGTCACCACCCACACAAACAACAAAAATTCTTAATATTAGCAAATTACGAATTACTTAGGATTAGAGCTTTGATCAAGCAGTTTCCAACAGACATGCTCTCAAAGACTCAAAAAATTTCCACACCAAAAAAGTGTGATTTTGAGTCCCAAGGTCTCTACTATTTATTAGAAGTTGGTTTAGACCCATAGTGAAACTGGTCAGTCTAGATGGGACAGAGGACACCTTGATTAGATATCCAGAGTAAACACAGGAATGACTATTAGGCTGAATACTTTCTAAAAACAAAGGCCTTTATGGCAACTTTAGACTTTATGCTTTCTTAAAGATAATAATTTCGCCCAAACCAATTTTGGCTGGTTTGGTGGGTGTTGTTGTTTTTGGGGGTTTTTTTTGTGTGTTTTTTTTTTTTTTCCCCCTCTCGTTTATTGAATGGAATACAGAATATTCTGCAGTGAAACAACTGGTTTCCGTGGATACAACTAAGATTACACTTCAGAATACTTTTTCTTGTAATTCAAAGCTTAGAAGAGCTCAATCTACTTTTTTAAGAAGAAAAAAAAAAAATCCTTTAGTAGTCTGTCCGGTGTGCAGACAAAGGAAAAGCAAATGTAGAACTGTAAAGTAAGAAGTCTTCCGAGGACTGCTACCCTTTCAGATAGAGATAATTAAAAAAAGGTTACATACTTACAGTAATATCGGTAAGAGAAACTTCTAATTGGAACATTGGGAGAATATCTGCAATTCTATTAATTATTTTCAAACTGTAAGATGGATTTAAAAGTTTTCCCTCAAGCATTGAAATACTTTTATCAATATCTTGCCAAAATCCAGAATAATATGGGAGACCAAACAGACAGCACTGTCACACAAATACTGTTTCCTTCGGACACAGGGCTAAAATAACTGTAATGGATGGTTTGAAGCAAACTGTCTCATGAATGTACCATATAAATCACAGGGAAGCGATTTGTTTTGCATGTATTATCATAAATACACTGCTTTACCCTTTGCAAAATCTCATTTAACTGCATTCATATTAAAAGAATTATTTCAGTCCGAGTTTTGTTTTTGTGGAGCACTGAAGGGAAAATGTTCACTTATCTTCAAATATTATTAACTGGAAATAAGTGTAACCTATGCTTTGAGGTCCTTATTGCAATTTAGATAGACAATTAGATATACAATACCAAAGAGAAAGAGAGATCTTTGTAGCAGAGATTTTTCTCCTGGTGCCCCAGGTGACTACAGTAGACTTCCTTCTGTGTTCAAATGATTAAAAACTACAATATCCTTCAAGCCATTTTTAGAAAACTCTTTATAATTGCAGTATCAAGTAATATAACTTTTTAAAAATTAGCTTATGAGATTTACATAGGATTGTGCTTTTTATAGGAAGGTAAGTTGTGTCCTCATTTGCAATAGTTCTCATTTTTCAAGTCTGAAACTTGCAATAGAGTAAACCAAATTCTTCCTTCACATAACTGAATACATGAAGAAATTAATCCTTGGAGAATTCCAGTAGCTTCTGCTACAGATACACATCACTTTAATAAAAATGTATGTCTCTGCTCTGCCACTAATCTATCCTTCAGGACAGTCCTGAAAATTAAATGCTTTATCCTGTAAAGTTATGTTAAAAAAACCCTTCTGGTTAGATGTTCGAAAGGGCCAAAAGACGACAAAAGAATATTGTCTCTTTTCCTGTACTCAGATGTTGCAAGCAACTATAATCGAAGTTCTTACAGACAGAAGCAGATTTAATGATTTAGTCACAGAGGAGCCATGAGAAAGTTTGTGATTTAAGCACTGATATTTTTTGTGGTAGCTTGCATATTGTAAGATGAGAAACAAAACATATTTGAACAAATACTTCTTTGAGGGATAAATGACCTCCAAAATTAGAGGCATATAGCTATATATCAATTTTAGTTCAAAAGTGTCTGCAGAATCATACACTTAGAAGGGTTGATTTAAATTTTGGTTTGCTTCCCACTTCAGAAATATTGCTGAGAAGAAACCAGCATGAAGTAAAGAATAGAATAAAGAATTTCGGCACCTCCTGCCAAAAAAAGACACGGAAAGCAAAAAACATAAATGCTTTTCCTTAATTTGTAACTGTATTCTTCAGTCATGCATATATTTTATCAACTGAAATGTATACAGTATAAGGTCTAAAGGAGCCACTCTCAGATAATTTCCTAAATTTTTACTTGCATATTCGCATTGGCAGCAGATTTTGGGGGATTCTGAGAGCATATAATGGGGGTAAAGTGGTATTTTCATTATCACCAGAAATCTGCATAATTTCCTTTTGTTAAATGACTACTTCAGCACATAGTGTGCTGTAGGCAACTCATTGTTTACCTTTGATAATTAGCTTTTGTTTAACAGTGTTGTTGTGTGTTTTTGTTGAAGTTGTTATCTGGGAAGAAGACCTTGGTGTGATGTGAGGAGATGACCCTGTAGAATGCCCTTGCTGAACTATGGCCCCAAAATCAGAATGTCAATTGGCTACAGAGAGTAATGTATACAGATAAATGGAACGAGTTTCCTCTGTTAACTGAAAAATTGATGTGGTAATTAAACCCAATTTAAGAGAATAAACATCAACGGTTTTAGTAAAATAACGTTTTTGCAAAAGATTAAGCACATTAAGAAATACCCAAAGGTTAATTTATGTAAGAACACCAGACAACTTGGAACACTTTTTTCTTTTCTGGGGGGGGAAAAAAAAAAAAAAAAGGTTTGGAAAGTTTAATAATAAGTTCTTGGAAGGTGAAGAGGGAAAACCACCAGACTAAACTAACAGTAGAAAATGCACATCTTTTCAGAAGTCCAAGATTTCTGAAAACCTATAGAGGAACTAAGGCACTAAAATTCAGAAAAATCAAAGGTAATCAGAAAACAGATTGCTTCACTCTGTGGAAGTAGATGCCTCACTCCAGTGTAACCTATCTGAAAACACTGACTTCCTTTTCACCAGTATAACTATGATTTCTATGTTATCTTCTTAATTTTAAGCTTTCCTAGTAAATTCCAGCTTCAAACCTAAGGAACGCACTAAAATACAGAAATGTCCTTATCTCATAGACCTTGGCCTGTCAGTGTCACCATGATCTACTGCAAGTTGACCCACTGGATATCAGTTTGTCTACACAATACCCATCCTTCTGTAATTGTACATACAGGAAGTAGTAAATTGAAGAAAATTATAAGCAAACATTTTAAAATTGAAATTTACTTTGGAACTTACATGATGACTGTTTAGAAACTTGAAATCAAGGTATGGGGTTTTTTTTTAAGATATGATCAATGGATAAATCAATGCACATTTTTCAGCTAAAAATTAATATCAAGAAGGTTTCATTAGCAGGACACATATTTTTCAGTAAGATTATTTTGTTCAGCAGAAATCAGTATTCCAGACTCTAAAACTGTAAGTCATTTAAACTACATAAAATAATATCAAAATACAACTCTTCATTCCCAAAGGTCAGTAATCTACATTAATAAAAGTCCTAAGTTAGGTTGTATTTCAAAATACTATGAAAATAACACAGATAAATTTTGTCTATCTTGTGTTGTACTCTATACACATTATAGCCTGCAGCACAACTGACTGATGTTATTTAGCTATGAAAAATGTAGCTACTTGATTTGGGATAAAAGCTTATCACAGAATCACTAAGGTTGGAAAAGACCTATAAGATCATCTGGTCCAACCATCAACCCAGCACTACCATGCACACTAGACCATGTCCTCAAGCACCACGTCTACATGCTCTTTGAACATCTCCAGGGATGGTGACTCCACCACTCCCCTGGGCACCCCCTTCCAATGCCTGACCACTCTTTCAGAGAAGAAGTTTTTCCCAATATCTAATCTAAACTTCCCCTGAAGCAACTTGAGGCCATTTCCTCTTGTCCTGTCACCAGTTACCCAGGAGAACAGACCAGCAC
>NW_010232607.1:0-5637 GCF_000690775.1 Eurypyga helias | reverse complement strand
GAGCTGTAGAGAGCAATCAGGTCTCCCCTCACCCTCCTTTTCTTCAGGCTAAACCCCCCCAGCTCCCTCGGCTGCTCCTCATAAGATTTGTTCTCCAGACCCCTCACCAGCTTTGTCACCCTTCTCTGGACACGCTCCAGCATCAATATGTCCTTATAGAAACTTAGATTCAAAGAATGGTTTGGGTTGGAAAGGACCTAGCTTAAAGCCATTACCCCTTGTCCTCTCACTAACTGCACTTGTATAAAGTCCCCCTCCACCTTTTTTGTTGTCACCCTTCAGGTACTGGATGGTGTCCCCAGAGCCTTCTCTTCTCCAGGCTGAACAAGCCCAGTTCTCTCAGCCTTTCTTCATAGGAGAGGGGCTCCAGCCCTCTGAGCATGTTCATGGACTCCTCTACAGTTGCTCCAACTGGCTGATATTCTTATGCTGGTGGCCCCAGAGCTGGATGCAGTACTCCAAGTGGGGTCTCACTAGAGCAGAATAGAGGGGGAAAGTCTCCTCCCTTGACCTGCTGGCCACACTTCTGATACAGCCCAGGATACGGTTGGCTTTCTGGGCTGCCAGCACCCACTGCTAGCTCATGTCCAGCTTTTCATTCACTGTTACCCCCAAGTCCTTCTCCTCAGGGCTGCTCTTAAGCCATCTCCATCCAACCCATACATGTCCTTGGGATTGCCCCAACCCAGGTGCAGGATCTTGCACTTGGCCTTGTTGAACTTCGTGAGGTTGGCACAGCCTGTCCAGGTCCCTCTGGATAGCATCCCTTCCCTCCAGTGTGTCATCGCACTGCACAGTTTGGTGTCATCAGGAAACTTGCTGAGGGTGTCCTCAATCCCACCATCCCTGTCACTGACAAAGATGTTAAACAGCACTGGTGTCGATATTGACCCCTGAAGAACGCCATTCCAACTTCACTGGTCTCCAGTCACATATCAGACCCTTGACTACAACTCTTTGAGTGTGACCATCCAGCCAATTCCATATATATCCCCCATATATAGGGAAAATAACTTATGTTTTACCAAAGAATTTTAAACTATCTAATGCAGCCTGTTATATAGATGCTATATTTAAGTGCTTGAAAAGTCACTTTTAACCCCTTTTTAAAAAAAGATAATTTGACTAACTGTTGAAAGACTAAGAGAAAAATAGTCATTAATGACACTGTTCAAAATGTGTTCAGACTACAAACATATGGAATGTTATAAAATAAGCCAGAATTTAGTCACCCAACATATAAGTGAAAAGCTTATCTAAATGTCAGAGAAACTATTGCAGATGCTGAACTAACTTTTTGATTAACTTCAAAAAGCTTCACAGGAGGATCTTTGACTTTCTTTTTTTATTTGACCTTTGAAATAATTTGGCCTCCTTTTTTCTTCATTTCTCATTTCCTCTTCATCATTTTTTTTTGAGGGTAACAATTAAATAGAAAAAATACCTTCCCTGAGGACAACAGATGAAGACTTGAAGCTCCTTGTGTTGCATTTGAGTCAAACTCTGGAAGAGGATTATAGACTTGGTCAAGAGGGAAATGTTGTGGAAGACTATCAAGCCTGTCCACATAACACATTAAAGGACTTGATTCTGCTAATCCTTTCAGTCATTGTTGGGTTTATGCATCATTTTCACACCATGAGAGACTTTAAATTGAAATGTTAATATGAAGTTAAGAAATCAATACAAACTTTTAATATTAAAATAGTTTTCTACGAAACTTCAAAGAATTTCTGTCAGATATTATGGCAATGGCAATTTCCCTACCAGACTGTAAGCAAATGTGACTGACAGTACTATGATTTTAAATTATATCATCCTATCCTTTAGACAACTGGGAAAACTATTTTTGTCACCTAACAGCAGTGCACCAGTATCTGAAGATAATCTGAATTTGATTTTACAATTTAATTCTTAATTTATCCCAATGCTTTACTGTTTGCAGGAATAGAAGATGAAAAAAAATTTCCATGGAACTAGGGTATTTCATTCAGTTTATTCCAGTATTCTTAACTCACAATACATGTAAATTGTATGCAACCCCTTTTAGGTAGTTAAACAAAAATAATAAGCCGAAAGGCTAAATGTTTCGTAATGGGATATTTTATGTATTTTTAAAGAAATAAAATAAAAATTCAGAATACTGGTAAGATGATAAAGTAGTGGTCATCTTACATTTATTACTAGTAAATCTTAAAAAAAGACAGACATGAGAATTTTCAAAATGGATGAACATTTCTATAAGGCCAGTTAGTAAGGACAGTTTTTATAAAGGATACTTCCTATTTACAGTTCTTGCCCTGTGCCATGCTTCAGAACTGCAACGGACACTCACCCATTAAGAATACAAAAATTAGAAAACATGATGTTTCATAATCCTGACACTAATTCATTTTTCCAGTTTCCTGATAGTAAAATAAAACAGACTAAAGTAAATGCTGGCAAAATTAAATGTCTCAGAGGAAGGCACAGACTAGTTGAAACATACATCCCCAGTTTAACGGAGTTATAAATGCTTTCATGCTAAGCAGTGGAAGATCAACTTCTTTAACATTTCCTTCTACGCGCAATAAAAATAAGTAGTGTTCTAGTTAGTTCAAGCTAGTTTGAATTCCTAGAAATTCTTGTATATAATTTTTGAAACTTTTATTGTCTAATACTGAAATTTTATGAAGTACAAAAGTATTATTATCATGCCAGATGCACTTTAGAGGTGTGACTTGTGAGATCATAAATCTGTAAACATTTGGTTTTCACCAAGAATTTTTCTAGAGTGTAACTTCTTATAGCTAAGAAAATGTAATTTAGTTTTAATGAGAGACAGCCGTGATTACAGTATCCTCAAATGAATAAATAGTTATTTTAGAAAGAAAACTATGATGGATTTTATTATGAAGGTATTTATAAATCTTATACGTCTAACACAATTACTACTAATTTTGCACTAATAGGCCCAAAATATCTAAAAATAAACTTTTAAAATTAATCCAAAGATACGTATAGTAAATATTAAGTAATATGATTTCAATTTAGTTTGTGCTAAAGGATGTCGTCAAAATATATTTAAGATAGAATATGTCAGAGTCCTCTTTTTATTATTGAATGCAGTTCAGTAGTCATTCTGAACAGTCTCATTCAGCCTTTGAGTCCCACAGAACTTCTTTTCACCAAGAAAAAAAAAATCCTTCTTACAGGATCAGATGTTTCAAGAACAGCAGAAATGGGTGAATACATTCTATTCATATTGGTAGAAGAACAAAAGCAGTTGGACTAAATATTCACAAATCCTTTGCATTATCTAGAATGCAACTTTCATACAGAAATTAAAAACAGCATGGCAAAAACCCGTGAGCTATTTGATTAACAATGTAAGCTGTTAACCTGTTTGATTAACCTGTAAGCTATTTGATTAAAACCTGTAAGCTATTTGGACCAGCAGGTCCAGGGATGTGATTCTCCCCCTGTACTCGGCACTGGTGAGGCCGCACCTCGAGTGCTGTGTTCAGTTTTGGGCCCCTCACTACAAGAAAGACATTGAGGTCCTGGAGCGTGTCCAGAGAAGGGCCACAAAACTGGTGAAGGGTCTGGAGAATATGTCTTATGAGGAGCGACTGAGGGAACTGGGCTTGTTTAGCCTGGAGAAGAGGAGGCTGAGAGGAGACCTGATCACTGCCTACAGCTCCCTGAAAGGAGGTTGTGGAGAAGTGGGTGTTGGTCTCTTCTCCCTAATGACAGATGATCGGACGAGGGGGAATGGACTCAAGCTGCGCCAGGGGAGGTTTAGATTGGACGTAAGGAAGAAGTTCTTCACCGAAAGGGTTATCACACACTGGAACAGGCTGCCCAGGGAGGTGGTGGAGTCACCATCCCTGGATGTGTTTAAGAGACGGGTGGATGAGGTGCTGAAAGATATGGTTTAGTGGTGGACAGATAAGGTTGGCCTGGATGATCTCTAAGGTCTTTTCCAACCTAGTGATTCTATGATTAATTACTTAATAAATTATTACAGTGTTATCATAATTACTACTCAGACTGTGGTTGGTACATAGCTCCTATCCCATAAATTAGGTAGCTTTAAAAAGCAAAATGAGAAAAAAAGGTGAAAATTCTGCTGAAGGAATAGCTAGCAATTTACCACGATGTTACCAGAGTATATAGTTTTTTTAATCCAAGAGAATTATTAAAAAAAAATTTAAAATCCTAATGTTGTCAGAAAGTCTTACCTGCTAGCTGTGATTCTGCAAGTGTCTGTGACAATTGTAGGAGAGTATATACTCTCAAATATGACAAGAACATACAAGTAGAAGGTATGGATAGTTTATACTAATTCAAGCATTCTTCAAACTCTCTCTGTCACAGGCAATATTAAGACTATTCTTCTAAAACACCTTTGTTTATAAGTCCCAGGTTTATTGCTTCTATTTCCTACCTATACACAAATTGCAAGTGAAGGTCTCTCTTGTTGTAGTTGCTGATGACACAGACACAGTATGAGACAATGTTACTCAAACAAAGATACACGTATTTCCCATTCCTACACTCAACCTGAAGTGCAAAGACCATGTTTACTTTTCTTGTGCAACAGTCAAAAATTGTACCTTACCTACCTAAGTGAAACTTGAAAAGATAGATAGAGGCTCTTCAGGAAAAAGCTGGGAAGGTATGGAAGGAGGACCGTCTTTTATTCAAAGGAGTTGCTGGAACACACACAGCTTCATCCTGGGATAGCTGAAGGGCCAGGGAGAAAATAAAAGGTAAGCCCAGGTGATGCTGCGTTAGACATCTGCTATGGACCAGCTAATCAAAAAGACAATATAGATGAAGCTTCCTTTAGAAGCTGATGAGCTTTACCTTTTTCACTAGAAGGGTTATGGAGGAAATCCTTCTGGAAGCTTTTCCAAAGCCAAGTTATGCCTGACAACTTGATTGCTTGCCATGAAAAGATGACAGGCTCCGTAGGCAAAAGAACATCAGCTGATGTTAATATAATCTGCAATTTTAGCAAGCACTGCTACTCACAATATTTTTATAGCCAAATTGGTAAGATACAAACTGGGTAAGTGGATGACATATCCGATGGAATATTGGCTCAACTGTTGGGTTGCATCTGGGAGTTTGAAGTCCAGCTGATGACCAATAACTAGTGTCATTCCTCAGGTATCAAATACCACGGTCAGTAGAGATAAATGTCTTGATCAATAACCTGGAACAGGGGATAAACTGCACACTAAAAAAATTAACATGATATCAAGCTAGTGGGAGTAGCTGATATTCTAGAAGGCAGAGCCTTCCAGAATTATCAGAGTTATCTTGACAGCCTGGAGAAATCGACTGACAAAAAGCCCAGGAAATTCAACAAAGGCAAATGCAAGTTCAGCATCTGGGACAGAATCACCCCACACAGTAGCACTGATTGGGGCCAGCAGGACAGAAAGAAGCTTTGCAGAAAAAAACTTGGAGGTTCTAGTGAAAAGTCAAACATGAGACAGTATCATGGTTTAACTTCAGGCAGAAACTAAGCACCACACAGCCACTTGCTTACCTCCTCCCACCCCCAGTGGCATGGGAGAGAGAATCAGAGGAAAAGGTTAGAAAATTCGTGGGTTGTAATCAGAACAGTTTAATAACTGAAAATAA
>NW_010232606.1:0-21246 GCF_000690775.1 Eurypyga helias | reverse complement strand
CAGGGCAAACTGAATTAGGCTTTCAGATGATGGAAAATGGACTTACTGTCTCAGCTGGTGGACATCTGGAGCATCACTGATGTTCATAAGGAGGGTTGACCTAGAATGCAGGCTGACTTACACTGCTGACCCCAAAAGTGAGATGCTATCTATAATCCCATAGGGAAGAGTGGTCTGCCTCACCTTCTTGGTGTCGCCTCTCCTCAGCATGTGGTCACCAGGTCTGGTGGATGGCCCCGGTGCTTGAGTGACAGCCTTTCTCTTACTTCTCTGCTTTTTGGCATCTGTGAGGTAAGTAAGGGCTTTGGGGTTTTTAGCATGAGGTTGCTATTCTCTGCTTTTGCCCATGAACCGTATTAACTGAGAGAACAATGTGCCAAACAAGGCTCTTTATATGGAAATTTCCAGTCATGCTTTTAACTTCCCAGAATCATAGCTGAAAGGCAGCCTGGCTGCTACACCAGAGCCCTATCCACTTTGATATGGTTTACTACTACAAATACCAGTATGCAAATTGTCATGCACCAGAAATCGTGCTTATCCCAGAACATTTGCATCTGAAGAGGATGTTTTCCACTTTTGCTGGTCAGTTTGCCAAGGCTGACTGAGTCCCTCCAGAAGGCTTCAGGATGGTGACTGGGAAGTGTTGTTACCAAGCCCCAGCCCTAAAATGAATCACATTTGAGCAAAGACCCTGTGCAACTTGTATTCAGGCTTTTACTGAGACCTACTGCAAGCAAGGAATAGATTTGTGCAACCACTGCTGGAAACTCTTATTTTTGGTGTCCTCCTGGTAATTTTTGGCCATTTGACATCACCAAATTTAGCTACCACTGCTGATACTGCACTCAACTTTTAAGTACTTTGTAGACCTTGCTGCTGAGCCATGTTTCTCTAG
Organism: Eurypyga helias; assembly: GCF_000690775.1. Taxonomy (NCBI): domain Eukaryota; kingdom Metazoa; phylum Chordata; class Aves; order Eurypygiformes; family Eurypygidae; genus Eurypyga; species Eurypyga helias. Next base: position 20,348 of record NW_010232606.1, on the reverse strand, counting down.
GAGAAATGAGCTCTGTAATGAGTTCTGCTGCATACATTCTTCATCCCAGCAGCAACTTGAGGGCTGTAAGGAAGAAAGAAATAAGGAAGGAAAGGAAAAAAGGGAAAAAAAAAATCTATTGGAAAAAAAATATTTATGTATTGGAATTTTATACTGGCAATTGGGAAACTGGCCAAAGTTCTGCAGAGATAGGCATTTAATCTCTATTTGATTTATAGCTACTTTTGGGCAATATACGTGCCCTGGCCCAAGCATTTCTGTTGCAACAGACTTGCACAACAGAGATGCTGCATAGCTGCTGCATGTTTTGTCAAGAGGCAGACTGCTTGAATAAGGAGAATTGGTGTCTAGCAATTGGAACTGGGCTTCTTACATCTTCCTTGTTCTGAGACAATTTGTATTATATTTTGAGGTGAATGTCTGGGCTTCTGAAGTTGAGAATACACAGATCTCTGCTTGGGTTTCATCCTTAGTTTCTAGCAAATGGCTAAACCATTTTAAATTTAAGACCTTAACCTTGTTTTTAAAGCACTCAATGAGTCATTTAAATGAATGGAACTGTGAATTCTGGGGGATTTTCAGCAAAAATTCTGACTTTTCTAGTCTTGATGCATGATTTCCTCCATGCCCTGCTATGATGAACAATAATCTTTTACTTTGAGAAGCTGGATTCACCTCAAACCACATTTGTTTTTTGAGAATATCAGCTTCTTTCTTGCTAATCCCTCTCAAGGAAGCCATTAACTTAAATTGTAAATTCTACCTCCCTTCATTTTTCAATGACTCATGCTTGTTATTATTATTGTTCTGCTTATCAGTCTATCTCTCTTTTTGGGGGTGTATTATTTCATGATTTGGCATCTCACCAGCTATGGTTTCCAACCACCTATGTGAGAGTAATTGAAAGAGAAATTTGGATAGGCTTTAACCAGGAGACATCCCCTAAATTATATTGAACTGATAATTTAATGGATTCAATAATTGCCCTAACTTTAACTCAGCAATATGAGCCTTTCCAAACCTCTGGTAGAGAATTACCCTAATCAAATCCAGAACTCCTCGTGATAAAAAATGCTGAATTTTCTAAGCAGATTTGGAGCTGTTTGGATTCATGTCCTGAGGTGGAGGTGAGGCTGGCTGCAGGGATGCAAGAGCACGTACAACGTTCTCTGAAGCACAGCATTTTTGCTTCCCCCACACCTTTTTTAGCCCCAGAATAACTAACTACTGACTTTGCTCGTATGGAACCAGCAATGTTGCCCCAGGCCAGTCCTCAGCTGAACTGGGATCCCAGGGATCCTCTTCCGTTCTAGTGTGAGGGTTGGTATAAAACCTCTTAGGAAATCTTCAAGACTTCTTTGAATCCTGATGGAATTGTACAAGGGAACTTGGCTGAAACCAAAATCTGATTTTTTTGTTTTGTACGGTGTGATCGTGAGGGATGGATAACAGGCCTTTGGAGAGTGATTAGTTATGTTTGCTAAACCATTTCTGAGCTGGATCCAGTGCCTTTTGGTCATGAGTCAGGCGAGAAAGCACATGTCCAAGTGTGACAGAGTGGAAAATAGCATGTGTGTGGCCCACGTTTAATAATTTCTGTAAAAAAATTATCCCACTGGCTATATGATGTTACATTAGCCAAGCTGTTCCACTGCTTTGAGTAGTCTCTCTGTTTCCAGAAAAAAACTAATCTCTCTGAATGAATTGTCTATTAATTGTAGTAGGCCTCAAAAGATCCCTAAACAATCCCATATACTAATTAAAGACAGATCAAAGTGCAGTTTCCTTATTCTCTGGAGGCGATTGAATTTCTGAGGGTCTTCTTTCTCAGGGAAAGATAATTCCTCATGGCATTTCTTTGGTTTCAAGTGCAGAAATGCACACTGTTTGCTAGCTGGCAGCAAAGACGTGGGTGATGTATGAGGAGCAGCCCAGACTGAATGCAGGAACATGCTGCTGCCATTTAATCCAAGATAATATATTTCATGATCATTCTCCTGGAGTTTTTCAGCAACTGGTCTAATGTATGGGAAAGTATTTGGCTTTCCTTGGAACTGTTTCCCATTTGAAAACAAGCTGCAATGGGAGAGCTGGCAGTTGCACAGGAGGCTGTTCTGTGAAAATTGGATTTCCCTGAGCAGCGCAGTGGGGCTGGGTCACAGCGCGTGATTTTGAACAGCTCCCGGGACAGGCTCCAGGCTGTGCAGATTTGCTGATGGAGAATCCCTCTGCCTGGTCTCCAGGGGATTGCTTCCGCCTCGCTACTTGGCAGAACAGGGATTTCGGGATGGGCTTTATTCCTGTTTTCTGTCCCTTGGGCAAAGGGAACGTGCAGAAGAAGAACCGGAGCCTGGCTGACACTCATGAATTAAAAGTCTTGGAACCATTTCAAATCTCCAGTTCTGGAGGATAAGCTCTGTTCTAACTTTAATCTCAGTTCAAGATTATTTTTCTTAACCTCAGCAACTACAGACCCACTGGCTGTGTCTAATTTATTACTAAGCACTAGCAGGACACCAGAGAGAGCACCAGACCCGGGGTTTGCCAAAGGCCTCATGCATGAACTCAGGTGATACACTGAATTTTCTTTGGGGCCCCTACTACCTGCACAGAAAGCAACAGCTTCCTGTTTCAGGGGTGATGCGAGGACAAGATCTGCTGTGGTTGTGTGGTGCTCAGAGGATGATAACGCTGGAAAAATCTGCTTGCTTCAGCCCTAGAGCAATTTGTTGCTCTGCCTAAGCCCTTCTGGAGACAGCTTTATTGTTCAGCATAAGCATGAGGAACAATAACACATCCAAAAAAAGTTCCTCTCCCACCCTGGCTTGCAGCTTTCATGGGCTTTTCCCTTGCCTTTCCCAGCAGATAGGACCACACACCCTTTGGTGCTGGTTCTTTCTTCCAGGTATCTGCAGCTTCTACCTCCACCCCTTCTGCTGTGTGAGGCACTGGCTACCCTCCAGGCTGCTGCAGAGCAGGCCAACTCATCCCGGCCCCAAAGCCTGCACCCGAATCTGCCATTTTGCCAATTATTTCTGGGCCAATCCCTTTCCCCATGGGACAGAGGGTGTGACTGTGTGCCTTGGTCCTGCAGCAGACGTTACGCAGGGGAAGCTGGTGCATGGGGCATGTGATGGGCGCGTACCCTGTCACCAGCACCATGCGCACTGCCGGCGAGGGTCCTTCACATGACGGTTTGCCAACAAACCATCACATCCGCACTGACCTCCGCAAAGCTGTTTCGGTGTGGCTACAAGGCAGGATCCCCGGCTGGACAAGTTCCGGGTGCCCTTCCCTATCTCTTTCTTGAGAATGTGTCATGTTTTAGCCCTTAGTGAGCTTGTAAGAAGCAGGTAAGAATACAGGATAGCTTCCTCTGGTTTGCACTGACAAAGTTACTGCCCTGGGACTTGCTGCACCAGCCAGGGCTGTACCAGCTACATCAGCTGAACTTTGTAGCAGGAGGCAGAGTAAAGCTGCCCGAACTTGGCAGAAATGCAGAGGGAGGGGTTTTGCTGAACACAGCCACGAGAGGGCATAAGAAGCAAAGCTGAGACCCTTCTCCAAAGACTCGCCTGCAGGTATGAGGATTTATGAACGGTTAGTCTTCTTTCTTAGGGCAGTTATCTGAATTCCTCCTGAGAGCTTTTATGGTTCTTTATGCTTGTGCATGTGTTTACTCTGTTCCTAGGCTGGCATCTACAGCTGAAAGGACACCTCAATTCTTGTTGCTTGAAGGACAGCCCTATGATGGTCGTTCCCCGCTCACATTTCCCGCATCCCTTGGCCCTGGGTGAGTTGTTCAGACTCTCTGTGCCTTGACTGGAGGGGCACATCCTTACCCAGGGAGCATGACGAGGGAGGATGAATTAAAAGGTGAATTGCCTGCGCACTATGACAATAGCTGCACAGGGCAGACTGTCTTTTGGAAATGGAAGTGATTGGTTTTCATGTCTTGTTCAACACCCACCAGTGTGAAGGACAGAGAATTTTTCCTATTCTGCACAAAGAGCCACTGCTTGGCTCTGTGCTTGCTGTTTATGATCAGAGTCCAGGGCTACCTCTCTTGACCTTCCTGAAATGTCTAAACAAGCAGCCTTGATTGCTCTGTGTTGCAATGGGACATTGCCAGCTTGTTTTGGGGCCAGGTTGTATTATTTGTCATGAGAGGGAACAAGTGGGACAGTGTGTACAAGTTGAAAAAATCCCTTCAGAGGTGTGTTGACTTCAAGATATTCCTTGGAGGCTCTTCTTCCTCCCCATCAACAGAGACTGCAAATAGACGTGCTGTGCTGGTACAGAGGTCCTGCCTGCCACCTTGGGATTGGGGGGCATCAAACTCCAGGAACCAGCCTGGAGGGAACTCTGAGAGGCTGTGCAAAATGGCCATTACACCCCAAGGCAGGACCACCTTTCCCTAAACCAGCCTTGACAGTACCTCTGTTAGGTTGGGGATGTGGTTAATGGTCCTTGCAGGAAGGTCTGGGAAAAGACAGAAGAGATAATGCCTGGAAAATAATGATGTGAGTCAATGCTTGATGAGGGAGGAACACAGAGAGGTGAAGAGATCCCTGCCTGGGAGCATCCAGCTTCTTTCTCTGCCTGCCTATGGTGTCACCTTGTGATAACAACAGGACCATAGCTTGCACAAGGACCACTGTGTCCTATGATACCCCAGTTTTGGTCAGTTCTTGTTCCTGCTGCCTCAGAAAGGTTTACTGAGACATGTAAGGTGGGAAGTCAGCCTTGAGGGCAACACTGGAGAATAGTTTGGGGAAGGAAAAAAGTACATATTTGGTCAGGTCTACATGCCAGCTCTTGAACCAGCAGAGCTGTTTTGGCAAGAAGTGTGGTTTTGTTTGACTGAAATAGTTATGAATTCAACTTCAAGGCTGATTGCATCTTTATGGCTTAAAATTCCTTTATAGCTGTAATTTATTCTCCTTTTCGTACAGGAATAGCTCTTTCAAGGGCCTGGTCTTGCTGTAACTAACACCCAGAGGGTGAGTCGAGAAAAATTATTCACTGTCTGACAAAAATAGGAACTTGAGGATATCATGAAAGCCTGTCAAGCAACACGTTCAGCACCTTCAAAGGGAGGCACTCTGTGTACTGAACCTATGGACTGCCTTGGGTGGGCCTTGTGGGTGCTGATGTGAGTTCACCATATGGGGAAGTTCATGGACTTTGAAATACAGAGACCCCACCCCTTGTTTGGGCAGCCTTTGAGTCACCAGTAGTAGTGGAAGAGGGAATGCACCCTAGCATGGGAGCATGGAAGAGCTGTCTCATTCTGACACTATTTGGAGGCATATATTACTAGGCATGGATATGGGACTAGACTGACTTGAGTGTAACCATATAGACCCATGGGATCTTTCCCCTCTATGACTGTGTCTACCACAGCTGCTTTGCCAGCACTTCAGGGTAGGGTTTTCATGCACCCTGGATGCACACAAAGCACCTGACATGTAGATGGACCCTTGAAAGGCCAGGGTCTTCACCCAGGGATGCTCTGCATTCCAGGCAGCGTGCCTGAAACACTGTGTCTAGATTTGACAACCTTTTTTTAACCTGGTTGATGGTAAGGCTGCACGGTTTAGACAACTCTCGAGCTTGGAAAACTACCTTAGCACAGAACGATAGAATTGTTTTTAAATTACTTTATAGCTCCTATGGAATACAAACATAGCAGCAAGGTTACGATGCAGTGAGGACTCCTCCATTCAAAGGAGTCTCTGTTCTTATAGAATGCTTTAGAATAAGATCATTATAAAACTTGAATTAAAGACATGGGATTCTACGTTCTTTATAAACCCCATCAGAAAGTTTTTTTCAAAGCCACGGGGAAAAAAGCAGAAATTGCCTTTATTCATCTTAGTATAAAACAGGAAGACGTAGAATTAATCACTTCTAACACGCTAACCTGTTTTTAACCCTGTCCATTAGATGTCAGTCGCTGAGGGAGCTGCTCGGGAGCCAGCCTGACCCGCAACAGAGCGTCAGATGTTGGCGCAGAGAGGGTGTTCCGGAGGCAGGGAAACACCAGGGTAGCGGAAAGACCCGCCAGGAGCTGGCAGCTCTCGAGAGAGATGCTGACAAGGCCTGGGCATTGCCAGAGCAACGGCGGCAGCGCCGCCCACGCTACAGAAAGTGGCCTGGGGAGCACCACCAGCAGAGCGGGCAAACAGAGCGTGGCACGGCAGTTTGCACGGAAGGGCGCGCAGGAAGGGCATAGAAATGTGACCAGCTCAGCAGGCGAGTTCAGTTCGTGTCCACCACCATCTCAGGAGGAGTTTGGCTGTGGTATCCACCTGGCAGAAAGCCATGCTGTCTGCACTCACCAGAATGGACGTGGCAACCCAAACGGAGCTCCCACAAAAACATGCAGCTCTCCAGGTCTCAGGCTGCAGGGAGTTCCCTGGGAACAAAGATGGTAGGAGTGAGAACAGCTGTGTGAGGTGCGACTGGGTGGATGATCTGCTCAGCCTGGTGGCAGAGCTACGGGAGGAAGTAGAAAGGTTACGGAGCATCAGGTAGGCTGAGGAAGAGAGGGACTGGTGGAACCGTGCCCTGCACTCCCTGAGACAGGAATGGGGACAGCCACCAGAGAGAAACCAGGATCAAGGGGATCCTGTGTTCTCCCCCAACCAGGCTGATGACAGTAGCTTAAAAGAAATGGGGGAATGGAGGCAAGTCCACGCTTGGGGCGGCTGGTGAACCCCCTCCTTGCCCACACCCAAGTGCCTCTGTACAACAGGTGGAGTTCACAGTCCTGAGGGATATGGGTCAGGTGAAGAGTACAGTCAGGACCCTGACTTTTAGGAAAGCAAACTTCCAGCTCTTCAAGGAGTGAGTCAATCAGACCCCCTGGGAAACTGCCCTCAGGAGCAAGAGAGCAGGACAGAGCAGGCAGATCTTTAAGGATGCTCTCCATAGAACACAGGAGCTCTTGATCCCAAGATATAAGAAATCAGCTTGGCAGGGCAAGAGACTGGCATGGCTGAGTCAAGACCTGCTGGTCAAACTGAAGGGTAAGAAGGAAATGCATGGGCAGTGGAAGTGGGGACAGGTATTCTGGGAAGAATATAGGGACGCTGCCTGGTTGTGTAGGGATGGGGTGAGGAACGTCAAGGCGCAGATGGACCTAAGGTTAGCAAGGGATGCAAAGACTAATAAGAAAGGCTTCTACAGGTATGTCAGCCAAAAAAGGAAGGTCAAAGAAAGCATACCCCACTGATGAGCAAGAGAGGAAAACTGGTAACAGCAGATGAGAAGGCTGAGGTACCCAATGACCTTTTTGCCTCAGTCTTTTCCAGCAACCTCTCTCTCTTCCCACATCTCTTGAGTGGATGGACCATAGGGCAGGGAAAGTCCCTCCCACTGTAAGAGAAGATCAGGTTCGTGACCACCCGAGGAACCTGAACATACATAAATCTATGGGACCTTATGAGATGTATCCCAGAGTCCTGAGGGAGTTGGCTGAAGTAGTTGCCAAGCCACCCTCCATGATATTTGAAAAGTCATGGCAATCAGGTGAAGTCCCTGGGGACTGGAAAATGGGAAATATTGTACCCATTTTTAAAGAGGGTAGGAAGGAGGACCCTGGGAACTCACTTCTCTGCCTGGGACTATCATGGAACAGATCTTCATAGAAGCTATGCTAAGGCACATGGAGGACAGGGAGGTGGTTTGAGACAGCCAGCATGGCTTCACCAAGGGAAGTCCTGCCTGACCAACCTATTGGCCTTTTTTAATGGAGTGACTACATCAGTGGACAAGGGAAGAGCCACACGTCATCTATCTGAACTTCTGTAAGGCCTTTGACATGGTCCCTCACAACATCCTTCTATCTAAACTGTTGAGGTATGGATTTGATGGGTGGACTGTTCAGTGGATAAGGAATTGGCGGGCTGGTCGCATCCAGAGGGTCAATGGCTCAATATCGGGATGGAGATTGGTGATAAGTGGTGTCTCCCAGGGGTCTGTACTGGGACCAGTACTGTTTAACATCTTCATCAATGACATAGCGGAATTGAGTGCACCCTCAGCAAGTTTGCAGATGACACGAAGCTAAGTGGTGCGGTTGACATGCCTGAGGGGTGGGATGCCATCCAGGGGGACCTGGACAAGCTCGAGAAGTGGGCCCATATGAACCTCGTGAAGTTCAACAAGGCCAAATGCAAGGTCCTGCACCTCAGTTGGGGCAACCTCCATTATCAATACCAGCTGGGGGATGAAGGGATTGAGAGCAGCACTGTGGAGAAGGACTTGGAGGTACTTCTGGACAAAAAGCGGGACATGAGCTGGCAATGTGCACTCGCAGCCCAGAAGGCCAACCGTATCCTGGGCTGCATCAAAAGAAGCGTGGCCAGCAGGTCAAGGGAGGTGATTCTCCCACTCTGCTCTGGAGTACTGTGTCCAGCTGTGGAGCCCTCAGTACAAGAAAGACATGGAGCTGTTGGAGCTGGTCCAGAGGAAGGCCACAAAAATGATCCGAGGGCTGGAAGACCTCTCCTATGAAGAGAGGCTGAGAGAGTTGGGGTTGTTCACCTTGGAGAAGAGAAGGCTCGGGGGAGACCTTTACTGTGGCTTCTCAGTGTGTACAGGGAGACTATAAGAAGGATTGGGGCAAACTTTTTAATAGGGTCTGTAGCGACAGGACAAGGGGTAATGGTTTTAAGCTAAAAGAGGGGAGATTTAGACTTGTTATTAGGAAGGCATTTTTTACAATGAGGGTGGTGAAACCCTGGCACAGGCTGCCCAGGGAGGTGGTCGATGTCCCATACCTGGAGACATTCAAGGTCAGGCTGGACGGGGCTCTGAACACCCTGATGTAGTTGAAGGTGTCCCTGCTCACTGCAGGGGGAGTTGGCCTAGAGGTCTTTAAAGGTCCCTTCCAACCCAAGCCATTCTACGATTCTATTCTATGCTTCTAGTGTCTCTGAATTGAGCCCAGGTCTTGTCCTTCAAACATGTCTTTCAGATCATAATAGCTTATCCAATATGATGGCTCAAATCAGGCTCATCTATTAAGTTATATACCCTTATTTCTTTGTCCAAAGGTGCTATGCAATGCCTCAGAAAACCTTGTGCATGTCAGTTCCTGGAAGAGATGTGATTTCTTGCAGGCAGTAAATCCAAATAGAACCAGCAATCTGTACCATGCACCTCCTCTGCATTTTTGTAGAAGCACCTTAAAAATGCCTTGCAAAACAAGTGCGCTTTTCAGGCTGTTAGCACAACCTAGCTGCAAATCAAGTAGCAAGTTTCTTACCATTAATATTGGGGTTTTGTGTAACTGTAAGTCTTGAGCTCTGAAAGGTCGTATCTCAGCAAAAGGTAGGAGAAAATTTATTTCCATGTGAATTTCTTTAGAATAATTCACTAACAACTCTCCAAAATAGAATTCAATTCTCATATGTCATGGCAATAGTTTTGCTATAAGAAAAAACTTTTTTTTCATTTTTTGTGTGTTCGGAATCTGCTGTTGACTCCAATTTCTGTCCATTTCCTTCAGCACATGATGGTAGTAGTTCTTCTTCTGGAATCAATTGAGCAGGCCAGCATCTTTTTTGCTGGCTTACTTCATTGTCCTTACTCACCTTTCCAATTTGATGAAGATCCTTGACAATTATTTTTTCAGTATCTTCTAGTATTGTTGTTAATAAATTAAATAGGAGAGCAATCCAAGCAAGGCCGAAAAGAATCCAAATGGCCACCAGCGTTCGGTAGTAGGAAAAGTAGTTCCTGTCAGGCTTTTTGCCTGCAGATAAAGGGAGAGAAAGAAGAATAAAATTAACAAGTTAAAATTGCTTTGCTTGCATAAAGTGGGCCAGCCTAATGGATTCATCAAAATATTTTATGTTGAGTGCTTTTAAGGTGACAGTTTCATTGCAGTGGAGTGTCTCACCTCCCCAGCATTAGGTTAAGGCTGGGCAAGTCTCTTGTGGTTGCAATAAACTGATATATGCTAGCACAAACATGCTGGCCTGTCAAAAATATATACGGGGATTAACATGAATCAGCAGCAGAGCAGGATATTTTTTCACCCTTACATCATACCAATCCCAATTCAGCCTATGAATGTATAGGAAAATGCAATGGTGTGGGAAGAAGTGTAAAATTGTATTGTACTATCTATTCCCAAACTCCCAAAGCACAAAACGCAGAGCACGGTGGGACACTATGACCACACAACTATTGCTCCCCAGGTTATTGTAATTCTGTGTGTTTCTATAAAATGTGATTATAACCTAATAAATATTTGCTTTAAATTATAGGTACCCTTGATCATACTAAAAAGTAATTGCAATTCCTAGTTTACTTCTGACCTTTTTGTTTACTTCAGGAGCTTCCTCCATTAAAAAAATAGGTGACTGATGAGAACTCACTGACACATGCCAAGAACATAACTTTCTGTGTTGGAAGCCAGTGGACATAAGCTTATTTCATGTAGTCCAAACCTCTTAGCATCAGGCACACTTTTCTGCATGGGTCATTTTCTTTGTTTCTTCCGATTTCAGCTATCCACCACAAAGAGAGCATTTGCACTTAGTCCGTTATCATCATGCTGATATGGCCCTGGCATCTACAGGAAAACTTGGTGATATTGCTTACTGAGAGCTATAAATCACTGTCAAGGGTGACTCCACATCGTAGATAACACAGCAGTGTGCACGGACAGGGAGATCACCACAAACCTGATGGGTTATCTCCCATTGCGAAGCTGCGCAGAAGGAGCCAGAATGCTGGTAACTCTTTTCAAGTCCTACAAGGCTCTGTATTGCATAGATCAATGTGCAGGATTTTTGTAATGATCATGAAAGAGCTCTGGAAATGGGGCAGGAGTGGGCTGGTTAGCTATCTAACAGCTGTTTGTTATTCTTCTGCAGAGGTTGAGCTGTCAGGGGGGATGCCAGCCTTGCTATAAAGCATATCCTCTCGTGCTTTTATCTGAAGTTCATGATGTGAGGTTAGCAGAGCAACTAGTAACATCTTTGTAATGTTAACTCAAAACTGGACCTCAGCAGGGCATAAATTCAGTTTACAGCCCAAAGGGAGTTTCATCCTTCTAGTATCACCCATGTGTACCTATGAAACCCAGACTGCCATCTTCCTTAGATGTCTCCCTACACAAAACAGGCTTTGTCTCATGCTTGAAGCATAATAGCTACAAATCAGCTTTGAATTACTAAAATGCAAATAAACTCAAACCTGTTCTTTCCCACTTAGCCAGTGCCAAGTCATCTGTAATCATTTCTAAATGCATAATACTCAGAGCAGTCATTGATTCTGGACAGGTTGTTACAGAGAAATCTTGGATTCTCCATGGAGTCCAGGTGTTTGACTGCTTCTTCTGTGGACACTGATTTGGTTCCTGGTGATCACGTTGTTTTTCCTCTTGGACCTTATTCCATGGAGAGGGAACTTTGGTCAGCAGAAACATGGAAATGTTTTGAGATGCACTCCAGCATGCTGGAGCGTAGCTTAGGCAGCTCATCTACAGTGGAAATCCTAAGCTCTGGCTTGTGAAGACAGCCAGCCTCCAGTGATGCGTAGGAGACTGAAAAAGGCCATTTTTTACAGTGATATATATGTTTAAGGCCCACTTTTCATAGAGTGAGTAGATTTCCCCACTTTCCCATGACTGGGATTTCCACCTCTCAGTATGCTGTGTAAAATCATGTCTTCTGAAACTTGAAACTTATTTTTCTACACTTTGAAACGTGTCAGATGGTTAAAGCAGGGATACATGCCTTATCTTTTATGACTGTTGCAAACTCTTCCCTTTATGGTATATGCAGATTCCTAGGCTTCTTGAATTCTTCCTCTACACTTCCCCTTTCCTTGCCAGAATACTTGGCTTCTTTGTACCCCAAAGCACCTCATTTCATTTTATTTAGACAATTTTGTGCTTTTGTAAGCACATGCAATCCCAGAGAAATGAGTACTTCCCCCACAACTGTACACAGCAAAGATTAGTCAAAGACTCAGACCCAAGATTTGTCTCTACGGTACATCGGTGGCCTGTGCAGTCAACACATGGTAATTACAGTCATAAACCTGGCGCTTTGCTGTGTCTCCTCTCTGAAATCAACCTTACCTACTACATAATCTCCAAAGCCAATGGTGCTGAGGGTGATAAATGCAAAGTAAATTCCTTCGCTGTAGGACCAGCCCTCTGTTATCTGGAAGAAGAGTGATGGCAAGCACAAAAAAACTAGAATCCCCGTTGCCAGGAAGAACAAAAGGGTCAGAAATTTGATCTTCTTCTGAAAAAGAAACCAATTCAATTATAATCATGATTTGACACGCTATCAGGCCATATAGAATTGTGGCTATTTGAATTGGGTCACTGTCTAGGAATACCTACTAGCACCACAGGAACTGAAGGATTTTTATTGTATACTAGAAATACTCTAGCATTACTCTGAAGGAGGGGAAAGCCGTGTATTATGTGTGTTTCACGTCCACAGTGGCCCTGGGAGATGTAGTCTTTTGTCTGATTGTGTCAACCTCCAATGACCACGAGTATAGGAGGAAATCCTACTAATGACTTTTCCTGGAGTCAGGCTATTTACAATTTTCACCAGGCAACTTCCCTTTTAGTTTTTGCGTATTTAGGTGTGGCACACAAATAATATAATGAATAAGGAGAGGTGACACACTAGGCACTGATTCAATATCCCTTTAAACCCCTATAGCTCAGCTGCTTTTTACAGCTCACCTACTTCTTGCTGCCTCAAGATGAGATGCTTAATCATCTATGATCTCTCTCTTTACTGGTCATAAAGGGAGACAGGTACTTCCTTAGAGTGTCAGCTCCTAAGTGTCTAGAGAAGGGGATGAGGTGCTCAGTCTCTCCATTGATTGCTGAAGGGGGCTGGATGTCTGCCATTTAGATGGGTAGACAAAATGCATCCCTTTGTCTGAATATCTCCTCTATGGTTGCCTTGTCTGTTTAGCTCTTCAAGTGAAAAATCTCTCTTGCCCTCTTATAGCACAATGTCTAACACAGCATGAGAACAAATATAATAGAGGACAATGCCAGCATATATCTAGAGAAAAAAGTAGAAATGAGCATGTAACTGTGCCTGAGTAAGTAAAACCAATTACCTTTCTCATTCCTTTCTCGTACAGGAATTTCCCCAGCTTTTTACACAGCAGTGAGAGCATCTTACTGACACGGTGTAGAAAAACAATATTCAGAGGGATTCCAAACAGAGCAAAAAAGACACAGAAGATCTGTCCCCCAGCAGTTTTAGGACGTAGCGTGCCATAGCCTATGAAAAAAGATGGGTCAGAGGAGATATTCCAGAGAACTGGATCTGTCCACCATCGCATTCACACCTACCCCAACGTGGCCTGCCTTTGACCCCAAAAGATGTGGCTAGCACATCTCAGTCCGCATTCACTCTTTTTTCCTCTGAAAAAGGCAGTCAGCAGATGAAGTGATTCACCCTGCATGTTTTGGGGGATGCAGAGACTACTGTGTGCTCCTAACCCCGCCTTAGTGGGAATGAAGGGTGGGTCCTAAGATGATGGGGTCAAACTCTTTTCAGGGATGCCCGGTGATGAGACAAGGAGCAATGGGCACAAACTGGAATGCAGGAAATTCTATCTCAACATAAGGAAAAGCTTCTTTACTCTGGAGGTTACAGGGCACTGGAACAGGCTGCCCAGAGAGGTTGAAGAGTCTTTTTCTCTGGAGATAAGCAAAACCCGCCTGGATGAGTTCCTGTCCAGTCTGCTCTGGGTTTGCCTGCTTTGGCAGGGGGGATGGACTAAATGATCTCCAAAGGTGCCTTCCAAACCCCTAGCGTTCTGTGATTCTGTGAAAGTACAATCTAAAAGCAGTTATGGAAAACATGCTCTGTCCTGTGACACATACAAGGAAAGACAGAAACCAGAAGTCTGGGGACCTGGAAGACATCAAGGCTGGAGTCCCAGGCTGTTTTGCCATGTCAGAATCATGTATAGCCATCTCTAGCTTCTTGTCAATCTGTCTGTGTGTTGGTGACCTCCTTGGCTAACTGCCAGTAACTCAGTATGTCCAGATACTGGCTCCAGTCCTGGAGGCAGTGCAGAGTGCAGTAAAATAGACAGTGCTAATTAGTCCAGACCTTATTGGTGGCTGATTTATTCATGCCAGAGAGAGATTTGTCTTAAAGTCTTACTGAAAGGGTTTATCTAAGTAGTGGAACAACGGCTGCAGGACTCCCAACATGTCCTTTAATGGACTTTGTTCCTCTCAGACCCCCTGAGGTACATCTCTGAGTGCAAGAGTACTGTACTCTGTGTATGTCCTTACTCTATCAGTGACCCTGAGAAAAGGCACTTTCCCGAGCACAGTTCATCTCCAGGCATCCATTACTTGGAAAGTGCAATGTTTTCTTTGGGAGAAAAGACAAATAAAACAACTGAGTGATTTATTGTCAACAAGGCCACAAATTCTTGAGCTGTCTTGTGCTCCCTGTCACAGAAATATCCCATTTTCATGGCAAAACCTCATGAAGATAGGTGGAAGTACCTGAGGTACCTTCACAACAGACCTCTGTGGTGAAGGTGAAGAGAAACAGGCAAAGTTGAACTTTTCCTGGGACAGCCTGCCTGCCTCACTAGGGAAAAATATTGACAGGAAGCAACAGATTTGTTTGGTAGATAAATGCTGAAATGAAAAAATACAATAATACAGCTGGTGGCAAGGGATGTACTGGCCAGTAGAAGAGTGCTGGCAGACAAGGGAAGCTTTGTCAATATCTGAATATTGATGTAACCATGGAACATCTGTCATTGATGTGTTCTTTATTCTACAGCAGGAGGTCTCCAGTTGGGTTCATGCAACACCTACACACCTGCCATGATGCTGTCACTGGGGGCCATCGTGACATGTGACACTCATAGATCAGTGGATCAGATGTGCCTAGGGTTTAGTGGGAGCTAGGCCTCAGCTTCACTTTGCAAAAACATATATTTGACTTTCAGTGGATGAACGTGTGAAACAGGAGCCAACAGTATGGATTTTATGCTTAAATTTGGCAGGTCTACACTTTTTGGGATGCATATTTGAGGGAAAGGAAGAGGCAGGCAGCCCCTGAAAAGGTCAGAACAGCTTGAGGCAGCAGTGTAAAAGTCTCAGCATTTGCCTTGCCCCCTTACCAATTTTTTCCTCCTCGTATATTTATTGCTACTTCAATATGTGCAGTAACAGCTCAGCACAGGCTATTGAGACAGTATCCATGCCCCTGCTGAGTTCACTTCTTTCCTACCATTCTTTTATACTTTACAGTACTCTCAGATTCAAAGCCTATTTGACCCTAGAATAAAGACTGGGAAAGTGAAGTTTATCTCCCACTCACACCTGGCAGCAGAGCAAATATTTTAACAGATGACGCGAAATGAAGAAACAAGTGGGAAATAATGTGAAAGGCCACTGATATTTCACAAGCCAAGATAATGCACGAAGAGCTGTGCAGTGGTGAGGTCTCAGGACCAAGTCCGCTGCTGCTTACCATCCATGACAATGAAGGGCTGGAGTTTTTATCCTTGAAAGTGTTATCCATTCAGGTCCTAAAAACTATATGTAATAAGCATCCCACAAACATACATGGACAGCATTAGACCTACCTATTGTGGAGACAACTGTGCCTGCAAAGAAGAAGGAGTTACTGAAATCCCAGTTGCTGTCTCCAATCTGCGATTCATTTCCAACAGGGTATACTCCATTCTGAATGGCTTCAGTCAGGTTCTGGGAGGGAAAGCAAAATTTTGTATCAACATGGCTGCTTTTCTCAATCTCTTGCTGCAAGGATACTGCAGATTTCACCAAGTACTGGTCCTTTCCTGAGAATACCACTCATCTCTCCTCAGCGATACTCTGACACTACTCACACCTCTACCTACATGATTGGGTAGCAGCCAACTGGCTGCTTTTTTAAGTGTTAGTCTTTTGCCCTCCTTATGCTGTCTGTTTTAGTAGATGTTAGGAGAACTTGATTCTTTTAACGGGATCAAGGACTTCGATTCTTTTAGGCTAAGTACTTTGGAAAAAAAAAATGATCCCATAAATGATAGGATGCGGCAGAGCAAGACAGTCCACTGGCTTAAGTGATGGGGTGGCTGGTTGCTGGTTTTGCGTTTGCCCATAAGATGGCAGTGGTGGATCCAGGATCTAATCATCCACCTGTATGCAGGCACACTGAGCAGGGCATCAGTGAGTTCGAGCAGGGTGCACGTGACATACACAGAGAATTTCATTTTAAGCTTGTGTTCTGATTACTGTCACAGATTTAAATTCAGAGAAAAAACATTGATTTGCAAAGCATTATTCTTGATGAGACCACAATCACAATTCAGCCTGACACAGACACTCTTCCCCAAACTGCATGTATGAACCTACACACACAGTATTTACAGTGTGGCCTTTGAGATTAATTTAGATAAACATAGAGAAGATTTGGGTTGAGTTGAGACTGCCCTGCCACAGGAGGTTTGACTAGATGTTTCTCCCAAGTACCTCCAGCTCTATCGTCTACCATGTCATACATTTTCAGGCTCTTCTTGGTTTTAAGTGCTGTTGTCGTTTAGCAAACAGGCAACACTGGACCAGATATCTGGAAGGCAGGCTGGTTTGTGTAGGAACAGACTGGATAAAATCTAGGGCTGAGCCCTGCCAGAGGGTAGACACAAGCTGGAATAAACTGTACCAGAAAAGTCTTCCCCCCACATCCTCCCTCACTATCTTTCTGCTGGTGTCCCAGCAAATCAAGGCTAACAGAAATCGTTCCACAGCCCTTGCACAAAGATTTCATTGTCTTGAAAAGCTTTGTTTCTTTTCTCTGCCCCTACCCACAAAAAAAAAATTCAAGGTGAAGAGGATGCATGCATATGTGAACTTAGGACTGGATTGCTGTTGTGATATTAGAAATACCAGTTCTTCCTCTCCTTTCCTTATATTGTGAACTGGACCATTGGGAGCTCCATTAGTTTCCCATGTGGAAATGCTTACAGCCAAGCTATTTGCATTCCCCATTTTCTTCTGCATTGTAGCAGAAACAGCTAGGAAATACCAAAGAGTAAGAGACCACCATCGTCATTCTCAGCATCCTGTGCAATGACCAGAAACACCTTTCCCTTGGCCAGGCTACTAGTTTCACTTCTGCACCATCTTCAGATGATAAACCCCAGCTATGCCACTCTCCTTGTAGAAATTTGAGCTTCTTTTCACCAAACAGATTATTTCAGATCTTGCCATATTGTGCCTTTCTGCTCTCTGTGACACTGTTGTGACAACTATGCCCATTCATTGTAGACAGCCTCATTTTTCCTGCCATGCCACCCGTTGTAGATAAACACAGCCCACCAAAAGCCAAATCAACAGGAGGCAAGACCCCAGAGAACTGGGATATCGTGAGATGGGGACAGTTAGTAGCGAACACACAAGGGTTTGCCAAGCTCACAAGCTGTATTTACCGTGTGTGACCTGTCTGCTCAGACTGGAGAGCGGGCTTGCATGTTGCTAAAATAATCCAAATGATCACACCAGTAGGAATGCAGTGAAAGTTATCTGCATAGCAAGGCTGAGTAGGAAACATCTGATGGGGAAACCGGAGGGAGAAAGGGCTTTGGCAGGGTTGGCACTTACCTTCATAAACAGCTCCATCTCTGGCACCGTGAGGTGGGTGAAGTTCTGCAGAAAAGCCTCCTTCATCTGGGCAGCTGCTATTTTCTGCTGCTTCTCAGCAGTCCTCTCCAGCGCCTGGAACACAGCTGCACCCACCAGCAGGTAGACAAAGTAGCCAGCCACCAGCAAACCTGTCTGCAGCTTGCCACTGCACATGGCTTCCAGTGGGATGAGGCAAGGGACGGGGAGTGAAAGGTGGCGACTGCTAAATCCCTTGCACTCCTGGGAAATCTTCCCCAGGCAGGAAAAGCCCTCCCCGCTCTGGTTTCCACTGGGATCCTTTGCTGACAGTGGCAACGAGCTGTCAAATACATTCGTGGGGAAGTTGGGAAAAAAAAAACCCCACACCAGAACCACCACCCCCAAAAAAAAACTTTCCACTCTCTGGGCTGCATGCTGTTTAGGGATTTCCGCTTGTCTGTGAAACTCTGCCTTGCTGAGTTCTCAGGAAAAGTGGGTCAGGATGTGATGAGCTGGCAGGTGTCCATCTCCTGCTCCAGAGGCTCTGGGGACAGGTGATAGCTGGATAGCCTGGAAAGGGTTCCCAAGGGAGCTTACTTGGAAAACCCTCCTCTGCCTCCTTCTGAGAACTGGACTCCAGGGCAAGCCCCGATGAGCCCAGAAACACTTCTTGCACTGTGTTTGGGGGCTGCTTGGGGGAAATGCAGTTGGGCTGCACTCCTGGGCTTCACTTGTCCACTTGCAGCACAGGGTAGGGTCATCCAGCCCTGTACAGTCACAACAGCTCACAACAAAACCTTGGACATAAAGGCAAATGTCTGCAAGTTGCCTATGTGTCAGGCCTAGACAGGTTCTTCTGCCAACATTTCCTGTGCAGTGTATCCAAGACAGGACATTACAGTGTCATTGGGTGCACAATTATGTGGATAAAAGAAGTGCTTATGCCATAAGATTCATGGAATCATAGAACTGTTTAAGTCAGAAAATACCTTTATGATCATTGAGTTCAACTGTTAACACTGCCAAGCCCAACACAGAACAATGTCCCTAAGTGCCACATCCATACATCTGTTATTTCAGCAGATGATCTACATGAATCATGAGAAAACACTGAAGCAAGTCAGCCTGTGAAGAAGCACGTGCCAGCTATTCTGCTCTTCAAGCCTTTGGGATTTTTTCTTGAGTTTGAAAATAGGAGAAAAGGCAGAGACTCTGGGATTAGCTTTGCAGAACTGGTGTAAACAAGGAGTGGCAGATGGCTTCACTCCATCAAGCGCAGGTTGTCCTTTCACACCTAAACCTGTTTGACCTCAGAGGAAAACAGGAAAACTATGAATGAAGCTAAGTAGCTTTGCAAACCTTTAGAAGTTTAAAGATTTTCTTCAGAGTTGCTGGAAAAGGGTTTGTAGAAACAGGACGTGTCATGTTTCCTTTCACTTCTTTTGAAGCCACAGGGTGCTGAAGGTATGTTTCTTCCTCAGATTTAAATTATTTCTATATAGATAATGTCACCTAAGATTTCACCCTTTCATGCCTCTCAGACTCTCAGCCCTGAGAGAGAAGAGAAATCCCTTTACATATACAAATGCAGTATTTACTCATCTCCACAGTACACATGAAGGTAACACAGGTGGTTTATTTCCTCAATACATCTGAGGGGAAAACGGATAGAAAAAACCATGAAACTCATGGAAGACAGTGAAAACTTTGATATTGATTTCAGTTGCAGTGGTTTGATGAGGGTGGGTAAGCTGCCAGGGTACCTCCTATTTGTCATGCTGCCTCCTCTGAAGCGTATGCGTGCTAAGACGGGTTTCCCTCCAGCCTCAGTGCCAAGATAGCAGGGTTTCTATTTGTGCATATCTCTCCAGAAGGTTTTGACTGCAGTTCAGAATATGGGTGACCTTTCTTTCCTCTAGCTCTGGAACAGGGAATACACATCATCTTTTTGCTGTTTCTTCATACCTGCCTGCGAATCTTTAATGAGTACGGATTGTTCTGACATGAAAGGAGTGTCCCATCACACACCATCTTGTTCATACTTGGTTGACACTTGCAGAGGGCAAGAGAGCACATTATCTGTTCGCTACTATGATCTTCACAAGTAAGTTGTTTTGGGGAAGAAAGGAAGGGGGGACCCATATTCACTCAGTGCAGTGCTCCACTTGAAGCCATTCCTCCTAAAGGTAAGAATAATTTCTGTTAGCCATGACTGTGCTCCTGTCTTTATTTTGCCTTGATTAAAAGCTGCAAAGCACACTCTTGGTGAAGGCTGCTGGAGCTGTACCACTGTAGCTGCTGTGTGAGAGTCACTGAGAAAAGGGGGATCTGGGCTGAGTGGAAGCACAGTCATCGACTCCTTCCCACCCCAGTGGTCTGGACACAGGGCTAGCCTCATCCCACTCACCCCAGTCATGAAAACTGAACACTTTCTAAGTTCTGGGAGCTGCTGTAGGTACAACAGCATGCTAGCACCTCACACCTGCTTCATAAACAGAGTAATAACCAGTCTAGATAGATGGGAAATCAATGGAGACTGTCTGTGTGTCTGATGAACCAGCCACCACTATCCCTGTGCACTGGGATCATCAATGCACCCCACCCAGGTGCAAGTTAATACAACCCTCCGAGATGCTAATCAAAACAAATTGCTAGCGAGGACAGGTCTTCTGCCATGCTCCCCAAGACCTGGGGCCAACTG
>NW_010232605.1:23852-30891 GCF_000690775.1 Eurypyga helias | reverse complement strand
GGTGAAGCCAAGTACCTTACACAAGTTCTGTTTTACTTTCCTCCGAACAGACTCACTGTTTGCCAGTGACGTTTGACTGTGTGTAACGTTTGGAGAAAACACCGGGCTCTGAGCAGCCGCGTTAGTTGTTGTGAGTGAAGCTGTTGGGGACGTTGGTAGATGATGTTCTGAAAGGTCTGGTTACTGTGATGAATTGCATGCAAAGTAATGCATAGTTGGCTTGAAGGAACAGGCCCTAAATCCCATTTTCTTGGTTGATTAATTCTGGAGCAAAAGGTGTAATTTCTGGAGTATAATTTCTGACATTCTTTTTTTGAAGAAAGCAATAGTGCGAATTACTATATTCCTACTTGTAAAATATCACTGATTGAGCCTCAGAGCTACTGGCCTTTGGTTTATTAAAAATAGTGTTACGAGTAAAAACAAGGGAGACATGGTTTCACTTGTGCTAGAATTTTAATGATATACAATTTTTTCTAAAATTACTGGGAAGATAGGCTACTGCCGCTTCAGTGCCATAAATTTGTCAGGATCGGAAATGATCCCAATCCAGTGATTATTTATTGAGCGTAACATGGTTTCTTCTGCACGCGTTACAGGAATGCTCTGACTCTGGGAGTAAGTCTTCCTCTGTGGAAATGCTTCTACGAAAAACGGGACCCTTGGCAATTATCCGTACATAAAAATGCTGATTTTGCCCAGGCTTACTCAGCAGTTCCTCGACTTCCACTTGTGGGGTGTGAGGTGCAGAAGGCTGAATTCTCATAAGGTGTCTGGGCTCTGTGGTGGCCCTGGTCAGAGGGGAGACTGAGAACTGCTGGGGATACTGAACATCCTCAGGACAGGCTCTTCCTTTCTCATCGCGCTGGGTGGCTTTTGTAGCTGGTCTGTCCAAGACAGTGCTGCTGAGTAAGAATCGGAGCCCTCCGGTGCATGGGGCATCCGTATAGCTGACGGGAAGCTGAGATTTTGAACGCTCTGTTGCAGAACTGGGTACCTAAGCTGATTTGCTTTTGGCCATATCAGTCACAGTAGTTTTTAGAAGTATCGCACTTCAGTTTTGCAACAAGTCGACTTGGAAAGTTTAATGAAGGTGTGTTCAGACACCTTGTTTGTAGGCCAGGCACCTGTCCAGTGCCGTAATTGCCTTCTCTCCTTGCTAGAGCCACACTTCCTCATACTTTTCCCCTGGCTCAGGAGGTAAAATCTTTAGGACTTCAATTTTACCATCAGATGAATGGTCCCTTTGAACGCTGTTTGCCTTATCGTGTATTGCCTGTCGCTGAAGTACTGCTCTTGGCTTAAATGATGGGAGAGTCAAGCCTTGGCAAAGCCTATTTCTACTATGTTTCATAAGAACAAGGTCGTTCTCAGGCCACCTCTTAAATTCTTATCCAAAGTTGTCCTGGTTCCCAGCCATTAACCTCCAAATTTCCTTTCCCAGTCCTTGTGCAACCCCAGGGAAAGGTAAATGTCACACAGTTGATCTAGTGTGAATTCTGTGTTCTGCACAGATGAGCAAGAAATTTGGAAATGCTCTTCTCTGCAAATTCTCATGAGCAGTTACAGTTATAGCTGAGATATTGTCCTCACAGGTTAGTTGGGAAAACAGGAGTGTTCACCTGAGGAGGAAATAGGGATTTAACCTCTTCAGGTAATGGTATCGTGGTCCGGTGGAGCTTCTCCCAGTAAAGTTTGTGTGGTCTCTGCTGATTGTTTGGAAAATGTCCCGTTTTTAAATCTCCCGAGCAGGTACGTGACGGTTTATCCACACCTGTACTTTGTATTGCTTAATTGCTTGCTAATGAAGAAACGCTGCCTGCAGTACCCAGCTCTTTTCTGGTACGCCTGCTGCTGTGTCTTGGTGTTGCACAGCTTTGGAACATCCCACACCGAGCTATGTTTGCCCTTTCCTCTTGTGCCCATTCTTGCCTTTCCAATCACTTGAATCTGCAGGAGAAGCATTGAGGAATTGAGTTTTCTTCAAAAAATGGTGATCTGTACGGTAGTTTAAAAGGCAAAAGAAATGTGAGGGAAAATGAGATGGTTAACTCTACACGTTTTGAGACCTTTTCCTGAGACTCGACTTGGAAGTAACCTTTCTTCTGCTCAGAATTAAACAGATTCCTCTCTGGCTTCCAGGGAGACACTGGTGACACTTCTCACACTGATCTGACATCTTCTTTTCTTGATAAAAGGGTCAGTCTGCTGAGGAAACTGACTGCACCTCTGAATGAGCTGTCAAAAGGCTGCGTGTGAGCGTCCGAAGGGAAATCTCTGCTGACTGCGCAGGCCCGCCTGTTGCGTTCAGCCCCCTCTTGACTCATCAGAAATCATTTAGTGCTTGCAACCAAACCTGAAAGAAGTTCAGACTTCAGAACTGATCTGCCCCACTTACCCTGCCCACAGCCCCCGTCACTGTAACCCACTTCTTACAGGGGAACACCCCCTAACCCCCTGCCTTCCCTAAGCGACCTGACCAGGCCCCAGGCCTGATGATCCCTCATGTCAGTGTGGGGAAGACTCAGATTATGGCTGTGCTTGGTGAGATATTTTCTTTTGAGGTAGTTCCTGTAACAAAAAGATCCATATTTTTATCTAATTCTCAAGGGAAGTCAACGTTTGAAAAGACAAACCAGGAAACTAAAATTCCTCCCTCTCCCAGAAAAGGGAAGTTGTGGCGTTCGTAGCGATGTCCATGCCGCCCGTAGCGGTCGGTCTGGCTGCCCGTGGCTGCGCTGTTCGCTGCCCGCGGCGTGGGCCCCGCAGGAAAGGGGGGTCCCAGGTAGACCCTGCCCTCAGCCCTCCCACACGGCAGGTCCCGGTTTCCAGGCTGAGCCCCGGCAGGTGCAGGAGGGGAGATGCCGGCTGGGCTGGCGCGCAGAGGCGCTGGGAGGGGACAGCAGGGAGGGTGGATGCTGAAGATGCTGCGGAGCTGGCGTGACCCACAGGGACGGCGTCCAGCTGAACCTTGAACATGGGAAACCTCCTCCCGGCATCTTTCTGCACTGGCTGATTAACGCAGGAGTTAAGCCGGAGTCATTATGAGTTGTTTTTAAGTTTGAACCTGAGTTTGCTGCTGGTTTGTGTGGCGGCACCATGTGCCCAAGAGCCTGTCTGCATTCTTCAGCCAGATCAGCTTGTTCAATAAATGTTACGTCTTGAGCTTCTTGTGTACTCCCCAGCTTTCAGAGCCACGACAGTGTCGTTACTGGAAGGATGATCATAGTGGTTTGGAGATGTTTTATTTTGAGAGAAAGAAAATAATGAACCTCTAGTGTGGTCTCTTTTCCTACAATGGCAAAACTTTAAAAAGAAAAAAACCCTTCATTGAAAAGGGGCTCATAACAGTCAAACAGCCACCTTCCTGTCAGATGTTGGTACGGGATGTAGGCGCTCGGCGGCGGTTGGACGCGCGTGCGCACGGTGCGGGTGTTCGCCGGCGGCGAGGGGGGAGCACGGTTCTGTGCACTCGGTGTTTTCACTGGGGGTTCCTCCTGCTGCAGCTCAGGTACTCTGCCCAGAGCCTCTTCGACTACATGAAGACAATCCAGAGCGACTCCAGCGCGATGGAGGGTTTTTGTGAGACGCTGCTGAAGGTCTTTGAGGACAACCTGCGCAACGACCGGTAAGGGTTGACAGCGGGGCTGTGGGGGGTTGGAGGTGGGGCACATCTTTCCGAACAGGCCCGGATGAAGTGTCCCCGAGCCGTGTGAATTTGCTTCCGGACAGCCCTTTGGTGCAGCCAAAATGTGTGACAGAGGTGTGATGGTGGAGTATTTAGTTTTTGCTGGAGTTTACTGTCGCGTGGGATGGGATGAAGCACCAGTTCTACAGGATGCAGCGCTGGGGATTGTGTACTGCTGCTCACGTCTCAGTGCAGTCCCGTCTGCCTTTCGTTCATGTCGGCTTTTTTCCACAAGGACTTGGAAGTATAATTTTTTTCTTTAAAGGTGACTCATTCTGCATAATGCCATTAATTTCTCTAAGCCTCACTTATCAAACACGTGCAAAACAGAAAATATTCCCTAGGGGAAGAACCCCCGTAACTGTTCATAAAATCTGCAGTTTTATTTTCATCCTCTTTCTTGTCTCAGCTGTTGAAATAGAAAACGTGGCCACAGTTACTCCAGCTGGCGCACGGCGTGCTGGCTCGCTTGGTAGTTACCTGGCGTCAGGTGGGGGTGTAACCGCTGGTATGGTTTGTGGAATACGTTCTTTATGTACTAGAAAATAAACGAGTATTTTCTGCTACTGTTAATTGTGTTTCAGGACCCTGCAAGTTTCAACCAGGCATCTGGTTAATTAGGTTTTTTTCCTTTGGGCTGTAACGGAACGTCCCCCGCTCAGCCAACGGGGATGATTTAGCCAACACACGGAAGTTACCGAGCAACCTTCCCCTCTGCAAATTAGAGTTCCAATTTAAATATGTAGTAGGCAGATAGGAAGTTTCTGTCTTTGCTTCTGATTAAGCACAGGGTATGTACGTATGCCAGGAAGTGTATTTACGTTGTTAAATGATTTTCTTTCATCAGGGTGTCTGTACCTCTCCTGACAATGCTGGACCAAATGCTGGCAAACGGCTGTTTTGACATCTTCACCGTGCAAGAGAAGTAAGTTGCTGAAAGGCTTTTTGGTTTGTTTTCCACCACGCAACAGGCCTCCCATGACGGCCGTCGCAGGTTGCTGTACACGTGGACGCACAGGACTCCCCTTGTGAGTGTGCATGGGTGTAACGTTTTTTCTGGCTGGGAAAGCTGTGAGAAACTCCGTGCCAGGCAGCTGTGAAAGGGTCTGGGTACAACCTGGGACTGGCCTGTCAGCGTACAAGTTGGTTATTGGTGCATTGTTTAACAGGCAGCACGCTGAGAGACGTTGGCGTCTCTCACCTGGCATCCCTCTCGCCGCTTTCTGGAGCACGTTCCTCGCCGTGCAGCGAGCCTGCGGCGGTGTCCCGTGGGGATGCCGCACAAGAGTGTGCCCGCGGGCGAGCGCTTCCAAAACCCCATGACTTGTGTTAATGCCAGTATCTCCAAAGGCGTTGATTAACGTTCTGAAAGGAATAATAAACGAGGCACGTCCCAGCTTTTCCACCCCGGGTTCAGTCTTCGGGAAGACAAACATGAGTAAGATACCCCAGTGTGAAGTTGTTTTGGAAGAGAATGATTTTCATTTCAGTGATATTAAAACATATTCCATAAACTCTCTCAGGCAGCATCTTGGCACACCTACAGGTCTTTGCAGAACTGGGCAATGTGAATCCATGAGCATGCACACTGGATCTGGAAGCTGTTGATTCAGGAATTGCTCACAGCAGATCAATTTGAAAAGCTTTTTTCACTCTGAAAGTTTTAATTGCATCTGCTCTTCCTTTGAAGTGTGGATTGAGATAATCTCTCCTAAATCAAATTTGGCAGTCCCTTTTTGAATAGGAATTTAAAATGAGTCAAATACTCGCAGATGGAAGGAATATTTCTTGTTGGGTTTGGTAATCGCGCCGGTGATCTGGGACTCCCACGTAGGCCCCAGTCCTCCCTGCTGGGGAAGGCGATAGATTGGGGGTGGAAACCCCAGGTAAAGTCTGTCTCCCACGTCACGGAACAGACCGCGCGTGGCAGTGCCGCTGCGAGAGACGCGGCCCTGTGGTGGGGAGGGGGAAAGAATTTGAAGCTGATCCAAATGTATTTGCTTCCGGTTTGATGATGAAACCAAACAAGAAAAGTAATAATTACGCAGCCCAGTGGATCGTTCTCATGGCAGGGGAATGAAGTGCTGGCGTGAAGTGCAGGAACTGGTGACCACACGAAAGCTCTGGAAGGTCAGAGCTGCGGAGTCGGAAGGCAGCTAGGAGGAGACAGTCCGGTGCCTGCGTGTGACGGTGTCCTGGTGACACAGGTACCTTAGGGTCGAGAGGCACTCACGAAGGAGTGGCTGAGCGTGCTTCACGCGGAGGCGAGTGAATCCGAGCGGCGGTGTGCAGATCAGCTGTGGGGGTACGGGGGGAGCCCCAAGCTGTGTTTAGCACAGCACTTGCAGTTTCGGACTGTGGCGTGTGGGTCGGGAAGCATGCACGCTGGTCCTGGCTCCCAGGCCTGCCTGCCCACACCGTGGGATGCCACCTCCTCCTTTCTGCATGGAGGAAAAGTGTGACTTCGGGCTTGGCTTCCTGAGAGGGACCGTTTCCTCCTGTTTCAAAGCAGCGTGGCAGCAGATCGTAGAAATACAGCCCAGAATTACCCTGGAAATGGAGGTACTCTGCTTGGTGGCAGGGAAATCCGTGTGCGCGTGGGGCTTCAGACGCTCTACATGAGTGTGCCTGAAGCGAGAGGGGGGAGGTGCACGGTTGATTGTAGAGAACAGTCAGTCTTACTGCTGGTGAGCAACTTCCTTGCTGCTTCTGTTCAGCCGTGAACAGCTTGGTTGTCCTACAGCAAATGAAAAACTTCTCGGAGAAGCTGGGAAGGAATGTCAGCATTCCTTGCGGTGTTTCATCTCCTTCCCTCACGTTTTACCACGTTGGGCTGAGTGGGACTTTAGCGAGGAAGCTTGGGCCGTAGGGTGTCTGACAGCAGGATTAGGCCTACACCAGCGCTCAGTGTTCAACTGTCACGCTATAAATAGGTATTTGGAAAAGCATTTTCAAGTTTCAGATGGATACCGCACGCCATCCTGGCTCTCTTTTTTCCCTAATGAAACTTCAGCAGCCCCGAGCTGGCAATACCCTACGCTCTGAGTGTGAACAGACACAGAGCTGTGGGCTGCTCCGACACCGCGAGGAGCTCAGCGCTCCGGTAAAGCAATTGCCACACGGTGTCACTCCTGCCCCGCCGAGCCATGACCCGCCGCGCATTCTCCTGCCTTTCACACCCTCCAGCTCGTGAGGTTTGGAATACGCAGCTTGGCATTTCTGGCCTGGTTTAGTAGATGAATTGCAGTGTTGGTGAAGCTGTGGGGGGCTGGGCTTGCGACCTCTGTGCCGGAGTGTTTCTCCTCCATGGTCGTATTTTGGGTGCTGGTGTTGAAGGTGCTATTTGCGTGC
>NW_010232605.1:0-23800 GCF_000690775.1 Eurypyga helias | reverse complement strand
GACCCTGCCAGCAGGGAAGCCAGGTGTAGGGTAAATACCTGTCCCGGGGGGTTGGAGGTGAATCGCCTTCTGTGTCGCCGGGGTGGTCACAAGGCCACCGGAGCAGCATTTCTTTGCTTGGCTCCGCGTGAGTACACGGTGTGAAAAGCAAAGCTCTGCCTGCTGCTTTCTGGGCTGTTACTTACTACTTGTCCTAAGCTGGCATGAACCTGCACGTCCAGCGTGAGAGCTCCCCCTCGGCTGAGCTGCCAGAACGGTCTGTATTGCTACATGATGAATGGCATCAGAGGCTGTTCCCGGTTAAAAATACCCTTCTTCCAGCAAAACTGAGCTTGAGGCAGCGCCTGGATCTGTTGTGCTGCGCGCTCACCAACCGTGCCGGGGGGGAAAACCCATTTCTTCTGGCAGCAGCGCAGGTGTATGCTGGCCTAAAGCCTCCGTGAACCTGCAGCGTCGCCACCTGCCATCTCCTCCCTGCCCTCTCTGCCCCCTCTGCCCCAGCAGTTTCTGCAGAAATGTGATTTCCCGAAACCTCCCGATTTCACCTCGGCGCAATCTGAATTTGTGGAGCCACATTCACGATGCAGGGAGTGTGAACCGATCAGAGCCTGCCGCGGGCCGGGGCGACAGGCTGGGACAGAGCTGCCACGTGGGGCTTCTCCAGCCTCACCGGCGGGCCAGGGGCAGCTCTCAGCTCCCTGCTGGTCGTGGGACATGGGATGGGGACAGTAACGAGAGGGAACTGGAGCATTATCTAACGGTTACGGCAGCTGCAGGAGTCATTCTGCTGGGCGTCTGCTCAGCGCGGCTCAGCCTGCCAAGAGCCCGGATGGATTGCTGGCTCCCGAGACGGTACGGCAAGGTCGCTCCAACGCCCAGTGCCACGTGAACGGAGTGGCCTCTATGTGACCATCCAGGATCTAGCGCTTTCCGCAGGAGCAGGCACAAGTGGCGTTCCTCTTCCTTACGTGTACGCACGTTCCATTGTCGGCTGAAGCGTTCCTGCGCTGTGTGGGCACAGTGCAGCCCGTGCGGGTGGTCTTACTCTGCTTTAAGATGGCTCCAACCAACGACTGCTCCGCATTCCGTGCTCCCGGAATGTTGGTGAGGCAGCTGTACTGCTGCACCCTAATAAGCCGTAAGGTAAGGAGCACGGCGAGGGCCCCGGCTGGCCTCAGCTGAGCTGCTGGAACTTGGTGCACCTGCGTAGGAGGAAAAATCCCGCACCTTCCTGTGGTACGGCGTGCGCCCAGCTCACATAATGTAAGGACTTCAGACCGATCCCTTTCCCCAGATGCCGACTCTTTCTGCTGGCACCGTGCCCAGACAGGAAAAGGAGTTTTCTCCGTTTCCTTTGAAGAGGCCAAGCTGTTGGAGTCACCTGCGACTGTGTGTAGGTGAGGTTTAGTTACTGCAGGTGAGGAATTGGCACCTGACGGAAAGCGCATCCCTTCTAACCACAGAGCACAGCACAGGCCTGGTGTTAGTTGATTCCAGATGCTCTTGTTCCCGCTGTACTGCTCTGTGCTGTCCCCGCAGCCAATTCCGATCTCACCTAATTCGCCCCGTTGCCGTTGTTGCATGCTGACAGCCAGGCAGGTGCTGCAGGCCGTGTCATTAGCTGTCTGCACCGTGTCTGTGTGTAACGGGGGTCGGAGGAGGTGACTTTTCTCCATGGTAACAAAAAGCATAACCTCCTCTTAGTGTTGCGAGAGCAGATGCACCCTTCCCTCACCTTCCCAGACCAGTCAGTGTCTGCAGCCACGCATGGACCGATCCGTGCAGGTGTGTGTCACTCGCCACGGAGTCACTACGGTTGGAAAAGCCCTGTAAGGTCATCCAGTCCAACCATCAACCCAACACTCCCACACCCACTAGACCATGGCCTCAAGCACCACGTCTACATGTTCCTTGAACACCTCCAGGGATGGTGACTCCACCACGTCCCTGGGCAGCCTCTTCCAGTGCCTGATCACTCTCTCAGTGAAGAGGTTTTTCCTAATATCTAATCTAAACCTCCCATGGTGCAACTTGAGGCCATTTCCTCTTTCCCGGCACAACTTGAGGCTGTTTCCTCTTGTCCTCTCCCTTGTCACTTGGGAGAAGAGACAAACCCACCCTCTCTGCACCCTCCTTCCAGGGAGTTGTAGGGAGCAATCAGGTCTCCCCTGAGCTTCCTCTTCTCCAGGCTGAACTCCCCCAGCTCCCTCAGCCGCTCCTCATCAGCCGTGTTCTCTCGTGCCACGTGTCTCCTCGTACACGCTCTCCATCCTCACCGTGTGGATGTGGCTGCAGGCAGTGGATGGCAAGGAACGTGCTCTTTCAGCATCTCATTGGAGATGTTTTTAAATCACGCCCCCCCACCCCACCCCAGGCTCTTTGGACCTGAAAGCCAGTGTCAGCTCTGAAAATGTCTCAGGCAGCCTCAGTACCGCACTGAAAACGTGACGGTTCCACCTGCCGTGTTACTGTGGCTTTCTGGGCAACACCAAGACAGCCGTAGCAGCATTCCTCAGCCTGATGGTTCCACGGTTCGGTGTTCAGATTTTTTAACCATGTCAGTATTTGCCAGTATGTGCCAGTATTTTGTTAAGAATTTCATTAAGGTAATTAAAAGACACTAACTCCTGTCTGGATATAACGAGCGGGATTAACGTAACAAAACACCTTGCCCCTCTGTTTCTGCAGATTACGCTACACAGCTTGTTCAAGTAGTTTTTACCCACAGCTATAATCATGGTAGCGGGAAATAAATGTTGGATTTTGCTTTCTGCTTTGCTTACACAGTACAGTGAGGGTTCCACCTCTGCAGCCTTAGAAGTAACGCTGCTTACTGGACAAATATGAAATAGTTTCTTCTGCATCTATGGCCCTTCAGCTTTGAGTGTCGCGAGTGAAAGATTAAATAATTGCACTGAAACAAAGCAGTATTCCCCTTCTCTTTAATAGATCCTTGGAATATACTAACAATGCTGGTGTTTGCATGAGCGTCTGGGAAAGAGCTGTGAGAATCGCGTTTCCCAGACTGGGTGGAAAAAGAAAAGAATTTGTTAAATATATTTAAAGATGGCTTCATCACTTGTACTCTTCGCAGGACTCTAAGCCCCGCGTTTAATTACGTTGTCTGGAACCACTAAAGGAATTTGGGCTGTGAGATGGTGGAGTATTTAAGAACAACATTCATCCCCTTTTATTTCAAGTTTGGTTAAAGACCTTAAGGAACGAGCAAGGCACCGCAATGACACACACGCTGAATACTTTGATTTGGCTATAGCGTATTTTAATTCCTGACAGTGTTTCTGGTCGTGCCATGCTGCTGTAAGCACAGGCCTTGGCTAGCCGACTGCCGTGCCCGTACGGCGTCAGTTGGCTGGACGGAGCTCGCTCCTCGGCGTACACGTAGCAGCAGTGTGAACAGTACTAATTCCTTCTCTGTTAAGAAAACCCCAACAACAGACCCAGTAACTTGGTGGCCAAACTTGCCCATGTCTTCACCAAAGGCCCACCTAAAGCAGGGTGTGCTGCTGCGGAAGGGGCAGGTACTGCTCTGCGCTGGGTCCTTCCTCTCCGAATGCTCATGTGGCGTCTTTGCAACCATTAAACGTGTTGGAAATTCTGCTGAAATCGATTGCTCATCCTTCTTTCTTTCCCATTTTCAGCCATCCCTTCCCAGTGAAGTTACTCACCCTTTGTAAAGAAGAGATCAAAAGATCCAAAGACATCCGGAAGCTTCGCTCCAGCACAGGAGTGTGAGTCGATGAAATAATCTTTTCTGTGCTCCTGCAGAGTGAAGAAAATCTGGTGGCAGTGCCTTCCAGGTGTGACAGCCAGGTCTGTGTCATCTGAAATTTAAAAGACAGATGCACAGGTTCATGTCACACCAGGCTGAGAGAGTTTCACGTACTGCTGGGTGCTTGGGGTGAAAACACATGAAGGAGGTGATAAAATTTAGCTGATTTTAAAGTGCTGATGCTCTGAAAGATGCAGCGAGTCATCCGCTGTTTGCCTGTAGAGCGCTTGCCTCGGTGCCCATGCACAGCATGGATAACGGATTAGGCCTGGTACAAGCACTAGAAAGAGCTGAAAACATCTGCAACATTATTGTCTGGCTTTAGGGTAAAAGCCCTCGGTTTAGCTGGCAGAGAAAGTGAAACAAAATGCTTTTACCAGCCAGGAAAGAGGGTACGGTGTGAGGAGGGGAGGAAAACCACGGCAGAGCATCACAAAGCCCCGTGAAGGTTTGCTGCCAGAAACTTCCCCCAATTCCTCAGGTGTAACAATGTCAAGCAATGGTTTTATTGACGTTCATCTCCTTCCTTTCTTGTAATACTTGAAGAGTGCAAGGAAGCCCACACCGAGAGGCAGCCCCTGTTCCTATTTGCCCTGTGCTGCACTGTACCTGCTTGGCCGGCCCTGTGCTGCTGCCCCTCCGTGGGAGTGTGTCAGGCAGACAGAGGTGCTGCAGCGGCAGCTTTAGAGCCGTGTGTGCACTGGGCACAGACGTGTGGCCTCTCGGTGACCCGAGGGATTCCAGTGTGCTCGCCCTCAGACCTGGCTTCCCCACAGCACTTGGGACTGAGATGTCCTGGGGGCAGCGGAGCTTCCCTCCCGCCCTTTTCCTGACAGACCTCTTCAGTCACATCCTCAAAACCTCCCTCTGTACTTGCAACACCTGACCTTTTTTCCTTCCTTATGTGCTCTAGGTTTTGTGGCCTGATTCAGTTCCAAGGAGACATGAGAGAGAAAGTTTTATTTCAGTTGTTTCTCCTTCTTTGCCACCCATTTCCCACAGTAAGTACTGAAAACACTGAATATTATCAAATGTATTATTTAAAAGACTTGACAAGTAAAAAATAACTTAAAAGTGTATTATGGCAGCCTTATATTTTAGAATCATAGAATCTTTTAGGTTGGAAAAGACCTTAAAGATCATCAAGTCCAGCCATTAACCTAACACCGGCAAGTCCACCACTAAACCATGTCCTTTAAAGTTTCTTCATAAAGATATAATTACATATGCACCCAATTAAATAAATGGGGCTAAGACCTGCAAAAAACTCCGCAGGCTTTCTTTGTAAGCGGTGGAATCATAGAATCACAGGATGGTTTGGGTTGGAAGGGACCTTAAAGACCATCCAGTTCCAACCCCCCTGCCATGGGCAGGGACACCTTCCACTAGACCAGGTTGCTCCAAGCCTCATCCAGCCTGGCCTTGGACACTTCCAGGGATGGGGCATCCACAGCTTCTCTGGGCAACCTGTCCCAGTGCCTCAGCACCCTCTCCGGGAAGAATTTCTTCCTGATATCCAATCTAAACCTCCCCGCTTTCAATTTAAACCCGTTACCCCTTGTCCTGTCACTACAGGCCCTTGTAAAAAGTCCCCCCCAGCTTCAGTGTACGGCGTAGGTTTATTTCTCACGGGTCTGCTGTTGGCAGCGCTGCCCCCTGAGATGGGCTGCTGGCTCCTTGCTGCGTGCCGGGCTCTCGCACCCGCTGCTTCCCGCCCTCTGGCCCTATGGGTTCAAATGAGAAGCGATTAGGCCCCAGGCCGTTGGCTGGGTGTACGCGGCAGCCAGCACAGCGACGGGCTGTTCACGCTTGGTGCCTGACCGCTCCAGTCGGCCCAAGCGCTGTCAGTTTTGCCCAGTTTCCAAGAGCAGCGGCACAGCAGTCGCGCTGGTTCACGCAACGTGTCTTTGTGCTCGGTGTGGCGGAAGCGTGTGCCGTGCAGGGGGGTTTCCCAGCAGTTTACATTTTTCACCTAACTGAAACAGGGCACAGAGGTCTGAGCTGTGACGTGGAGTGTGTGTAAGAGAAGATCATCGCTGGGATAGTAGTATCTTGGTCCCGCAAAATTTTTGTTGTCTCAGTAGGGTTTGGGGTGTGTTTTCACTGTACAAAACCTGGGGCCCCGGTGACAGCCAACCCGTACAGCAGCTCTTGGTGGCCCTGGGGCTCCGTACAAGGGTTTCACCCGGGGCTGTTTGTGGATGTCCCTGGGAGTGAGGTCCTGCCCGTCAAGCTGCAGCGTTAGCCGCCTGGTGTAGGAGACACAAAGGATGGCGAGGTAGCTGCAAGGGCACGTAAAAAGAGCGTGAAAACCCACGAGGCCCCGCAGTGGTTGGGGAACGGTGAAGAGCCTGGTCCTGGCCAGTGCGACCAACCTTGTTTGTTCTCACACCGGTTACTTTTGCCCATTACTTTTCGCCAAGGCTGAAATCAGGGTACTCGAAGTCTGATACTTTGGATTTTCATTCCGACTGTTTCCGTGCGGTGTGTACAGGCTACATGAAGGACCCTTTGCAAGAAGGAAGGGCACAATGTAAGAACTGAAGAGAGACCATTCAATTTCATGTTTTATTGATATTTTACATTGTAAATTTTTTTTTTTTACAGATGGGCCAATTTAATTTGGCACTGCTGCTCCAGAAATAACCCTGTAATGTCTCTGCCTTCCTTTGGCTATCATCAGGCTTTCTTGAAAAAAAACAAAATTTGGTTTTGTTGCAATTTCACCAACTTCCGTTTAGTCTCTTTCTACACACTGTGCAGCAGAAAGCAGGTTAGCCAGCTCCTCCTGTCCGCCCCCCAGCATCGCTGCTGACACGGCCCTGGGAAAAACACTGCTGCTGGAAAGTGGCGTGTAAGAAGCTGACGCTGTGCACGCCATCACCTCTCTCCCAGTGTTTTTTTAAAGAGTTTTGCTGACTCTTCCTGTCTCCAGACTGGGAAATCTGTTTTGTGAGCCTACAGCTACCAAAGTCAGAGCCAGGCTTTGGCTCAGTGAGTCCTTTCAAGACAAGAAATACTCCACTTGGGCCAGTCTCAACCATTTGAATTCATTCCCTGTGAGGGACAGAGCTGTAGCCGCCTTTAATCTGAAATACTGCAGAAATACCCCAGTAGTAGTAGCGTGGATGTCCCTGAGGTGCAGAAAGGCAGCCCGTTCCTGCAGCAAATCGCTGCCGGAGGCAAGGGCAGACGGTAGTTCCGAGGATGAGCAAGTGCCCACCTCTCAGTAAGAGGAACCAGTAACGGCACGTCCGCACAGGGCCCTGGGTACTTCACTGAAACTCCCTCTGCCTCTTCCCTAGATACGGAAAACGACCGCCAGTCAAGTTTACGAAATGCTGATAACCTACAGCGACGTGGTCGACCCGGCCGTTATGGATGAGGTCCTGACCATACTCAGCGACACCAACTGGTGAGTGGGTCCGTTGCCAGGGGTAATAAGAGCCGAAACAAGCTTTTGTCCCACTGAAGTTAAAAGAAGTCTGTGCCTTTGAAGGCTGATGGCAAGAAAATGCTACTGCAGTTCTAGCTGGTTATTGCTTCTAGGCCAGGAAAGCATCGCTGACAAGAATTCTGCTCTGACCTGGCGAGCAGACTGTCCCCCTGGCAGTGGTGTGTATGAAATCCCCACTAGATAAAAGTGAAATGGCCATGTTTTTCTAACAACATAAAAAGGGAGGAGATCTTGGAAATCCTCCACGAAACAGAGAGAGACTGGGCTGTGCAAACAGTCAGAATTCAAGTGCACAGACAGTTTCTTGGCATTTGTGAGCCCTGGCAGGATTTTGGGAAAGGAAGGATCTCTGCAAGCTGGAAAACAACAGAATTAGCAGAACAGCTCAAATCTCCCATGAAATGTAATTACTCAGAATGCTACAAACATTGCATTCAAGCAAATATTTTGAGTTGGAACAGTCTGGACGTGTCCCACGCATATGATGGCATGAATTAAACCACCACTTCGTAGAACGGGATTCATTTCTTTTTACCTACTGTTACCTGTAACGTTGGCCTTTTCCCAGGGCAGCTCCGTGTGCGAGGCTCCCCGCTGCAGCGGAGGGGCAGGGGGATGCCCGTCAGCACCGCTGAGGTGCCGGGAGCGGGGAATACTCACCGTAATTTTGGCACTGCTTTTCTTCCCCTTTCTGCAAATTTTAGCACTGTGCATTCTAG
Organism: Eurypyga helias; assembly: GCF_000690775.1. Taxonomy (NCBI): domain Eukaryota; kingdom Metazoa; phylum Chordata; class Aves; order Eurypygiformes; family Eurypygidae; genus Eurypyga; species Eurypyga helias. Next base: position 15,834 of record NW_010232605.1, on the reverse strand, counting down.
TGGCCTGGGGAAGTTTCTAGAAGACCGCATACCTCAGGTAGCTGGGGAACTGCGGGCTTCCAAGGTGCTAATTAGCTACTGCTGTGCTCAGCGTTGGTCGCCTGGGTCGGGGTCTACTTGCCCAACACCCTGCCTCAGACTGTAGTCGGAGGTCCTGCGGGAGAGAAGGCGGATATAAAGCTGTGTGATCTGTCAGGCACTGGGTTAACTGGCTTTTTGCCTTCGCTGACATTTCATGGAGATGAAGTTAACCTAGACACACTCAAGGAACAAATACGCCTTAAGGTCGTGGTTTACATATTTTCAGGCTTTATTTAACTTTTTGTAACTTTCTAGTTTATTTCTGAGCTCGAATAACTGGCTGCTGCTGGTGTTCTGAATTTTCCAGTAAGAAATTAAAGTAACAGTCCCAGATTTGGAGAGATGCTTATCAGCAATTCCACCTGTTGATGAAATGACTCCTTAACCAGCTCTCAGTGTTTGGTGCGAGTCAGCGCGCGCTCGTGAGACCTCGGTTTAAGGGCAGGCTTGCTTGGGTATTACAGACAGAACCTGTTAGCGGACGTGGAGGGCAAGGGCTGGACGACCGCTGTCACAAAGGGGTGTTGTCGGTACCGACGTCAGAAGCGGCCCACGCCAACCCGCGCTACTCCTAAACGGGCTACTAAAACAGAGCAAAAAAATTCCTAAAATCCGCTTCAGAAAACAAAATACTCTCGTTTCACCTTGTCATTTTTAAGGTGTGGCTGGCCGCCTGTTCCATTCCGCCGTAGCTGAGGGCTTGCCCTAAGCTCCCCCGCTGCAGAACGTCCATCGCGCTGCGGTTAAGGGTGGAGAGGTGGTTTCCTTAAAGTGTAATTGGTTTATCTTGGTAGATTTGAACTGTTTAAGAAGGTACTTGAAGTCAGTGCCGAGCGTCAGAGCTGCTCGTTACTCTCCAGCTCTCTCCGTGCTAACCCAGGCGTGGCACGTGCTGAATTACAAGCAGCGTTAACATCGGGAACCCCAGTGAGAATGAGTGTTTGGGAAGGATGGTAATTACTGGCATGTGCATATTTGTTCCTTGTTGGAACTATGGAGAGTTTATCGTACAGTTGTATAAATTTCCAGATTAAATAGGTTTCTGGATTAAATACTGCAAACTGTCCAAGGCATTTAACAACCCAAAAGGAGTTCAGGTTGTTTCTAACCTGCCCTTTATGCCTTTTCTCAGTTTATGTGCCAAGAGTTAATTTTTAGTAGCCCATTTACAGTTGTTGCTTAAGAAAACCAAACCAGAGCTTGCGAGTTGGTGAGTAAGACTGGCAGTTCCACAGCATTCCAGTTAGTCGTCGATTTTTTTACAACAAGGAGGAGAATGTTCCCTGCGTGGATTTTTTGGGCATTTGGGGGCTCTTTTTGTAACTGCCACTTCTTGAGGAAATTACTCAGGGACGTCAGGGTATTTCAGAAACCTTTAAAAAGACTCACAAATGTTTGGTGTGGATTTTGGGTTTCTTCAGATAGTAGAATGTTCTCCAAATCCCGTGACTTTTATTTAAATTCTCAATGTGAAGTTTTTCTAAAGCAAAAAGGAGCTATAAATTTAGGGAATAAATTAGTAAACTTCTAGTCAAAAGGGTTGTAGGAATCAGTGTTATTATTCTTTAAGATTTCTGGATTCCACAGAAGGCTCAGACACTTCCCTAGCAGCTGTCACGCTGGAAGCCCCGAGTCGTACTTACGGCAGGTCTGGCCAAAGATGGCACAAAACCGTGGCATTATTCTCCAAAAACTTCCACAGTTTGAAACGGAGGTGGAAGTAGAGGTGCACATGCAGCATTCCCATCATGGAATGGGTCGCTTAAGAAGTTGTATCTGTGTAGCCAACTCCAGGTTTTCGGTTGTGAAATAACTGGAGAACACTTCCTCCTGCAGGGAGGCGGAGCTGCCGGCAGTGAGAGAGAAACGCAACTGTCTCTGTGATCTGATGAGGGTGCCCAGACCGCAGCTGGTGTCCAAGGTAAGGCATGGCGTGTGCTCCTGAGGGGGTTTCAAAGAAACCTGGTCATGGTCAGCGTGCCACCAGATCTGCTGCGTACCTCTGTGCCACAGACGCAGCTCTCGCTGCTGCGCGAGCATGCCAGGGAGCACGGCCTCGCAGCTTCCTGCAGAATATATGGAGCTGCTGGAGACTGTTGGCTTGAGCCCCTCCAGTCTCATTTCTTGAAAACGTTGGAGACTTGCAGTGTGACATCTCGCTCAGACAAAAGGCAAGAATGAAATAATGCAGTACAGATGTTTCACAAACCTGTCTGTCTGCCCTTTTGGGGGAAAGAAAAAGGGTAAAAACTTCCCACTCAATTTCAACAGTGCAATGGTAAGGTGGTCACCCAAGCCACGGACTTGTGAGGCTGCCAGAGAGGAAGAATTTAACCCAGAGGTTAATACCCTCGTGCGATGACAGGCACTACCTCTGTATGCAGGCCCCATGTCATTTTAATGCAGGTGGTTTGGAACTGCCCATCTGCCCAGAATTACAGAAATACAGCTTTTTCTGCTTGGGTCCTTTCCACTCTGTCCGGAGGCGAGAGGCTCGGTTGTTGCTGGTTTGGAGAACATGTGTTAACGTGACAACTGGCAAAGAAAAATTGTTTTTACTTTGAGTAATACACGATGAAAACGGGTGATGACCCGAGGCTGCTTTCCCAGTATCACCAGAATCCACAACATATAATCTACCCCGAAAACTGATTAAGCTTAAAACCAGTGGTATATCAGTTTATTCTTGGCCCTTGTAATTCTTACTGCTCTGCTTTCATAGCTGTAGAAAGGTTCATCCTTTGTAATTAATTAGAGTTCAGAAACACCACTTGTGCAGTGTTCTTTCCTAAGTTTTTCCTAATACGGTGGATCTTAATTCCTCCATTTTCTGAAGTACGGGAGCACTGTTAAGTTGACCTTCATGACCAGAATGATGCACAGCGTTACTCTGTTGTCCTGCGCAGCTCTGCTTCAGGACTGCGTCAGCCCTTTCCAGCGCCGCAGCAGCCGTGGCTGGAGGTCACCAGGGCTTTTCTCTGGCACAGTACCTCGAGGCGAGCGGATCTGTAACGCGCCTGTGCAACGGGCTCGTTGTGATCCTGCTAAGGCTGAGGTCAGCCAGTCCCTCCTGTGTAATGTTCTGACACTCCGTTACACTGAAGATGCTCCCTAGTGTAAGTTGCCATAACAACTCATATATATATATATATATACACATACATATACAAGATATAAACATATATATTCTTTGAAAAAAATGCTTTTTAAAATTGGTCAGAAGACTAATAACACCTGTGAGCAACCTTCAGAGACACCCGACTGGCCCCGTAGCAGTTTCTTTACCATCACATCTAGAGTTTTCTGCTTCTAGTACAGTTCTAGGAAACCCGCAACTACCATTTTTTGTCATTTTAGAATACAAGAACCTGAACCTCTCACCCCTACAAGGGATTGGGTCGGTGTGTGCTCTAGAGCCCAGCACTGCTGTTTGAAGTCGACTAACAGACACGTATTCAAACTAAAGATGGCAGCAGCTGAACTCCTTGATCCCCCATTCAACTCCTTCATCACTGGAGGATGAGAGGGGACGGGCAGGTTGGGAGAAAACGGTCTCCGGCATGCACACAGGCGTTCCAGCTGAACGCTTACAAACAGCACCATGTGCAAGCTGTGTGTTACATGCGGAATTTGGAGCTTTTTGCCTTTTCCTCCTCTTCCCATAAGCACATAGTAGGGATTTTAGCGAGAAGGGTTGAGCCTGCAGCTGCCCTGGGATCGCAGGAGGTCGCTCTCAAAGCGGTACTCACTGTGCAGGACTTCTCACAGCTGTCCAGATGCCCCTCCGCTCGCCCCGGAGCGCGCAACGCTGCCGCTCTTGGAGAGCTCACCTAGCCTGAGAAACAACTCGGGAAGCCAAGTACAACGTTATGAAAAGGTGAATGAGGTTCATTTCAGCTGAAATCAGTGTTTACCATTCCTTTAAAACCTGCACAAGCAGAATTTGCTAGAAGGTGGTTTAAAATGGAGGTGTTTAAAAGGACAAACTGTTACAGCTTTGTACGTCTGTGTTCTCTTCTCCATTCCCTTCCCTTCATGATGCGCTTGGGATGCTGTGAAACCGGCCCTCCCCGCGTGACCTCTTTGCTTTCCCTCCGGCAGAGCGCAGCGCACTGAAGTCGCAGGCGCTGGGTTGCGAACTGCAGCTCTTGGCGGGGTGCCCGTGGGACTGCAGGAGTTTGCGCCGCGGCGTCCCGACGGACAGGTCCTCGGCAGCGCTGCCAGCAAGCTGTTTAACCAAAGGAGAGACAGGGATTGTGTCAGAGCAGCGTGCCAGAGGACGGCAGCGACGGCTGGGGGTGTTTCGGTTGGTGCCTGTAGCCACGAGATGGCAGTTTCTCTTCATACTTCTGTCACCACTGACCTGGGCTTTTTGATGTCAATGATTTGTACCTGTACAACTCTGAACAGAGCCGTTCGGCCTGTGCTTGCTGTTCACACACCAACTATTAAACCTGACTCGCTGTGTTTGTCTCAAGAGAATTGGTTTTCAGAGGTAAGAAAGGCCACGCTTAGCGATCATTGTATCTCCCTGAACATGGAGTATCTCTGTCGATCAGTCTGTCATTCTTATGCCCGAGCTGACAAAAAAAATCCAGGCTTCACCTCTCTTAGTAGCTTTTTATAAACTAGTGCAAGCAAACATTCTTTGTGCTAACCCAGCGTTGGGGACTGATGCTTTGTTTTTTCCCCTTGAAGAACCGAGGTGAGTCAGTACTTCCAGCAACTGCTAGGAATTCAGGCCAGTTTTTATTAACTCTAACACGCAATGGCTTAACATTTATCTTCAGTAAGACTAATGTGATGGGGAGAATAGATGCACAGGCAACGTGATATTCTAATTACGCCGTGTTATTTGATGGTTCTGATTAAATCCCGTGATCCTAGCACTTCAGTTCCAACAGTGGCTGTCTGCTTGTGTGTGTGTGTGTGTGCACGTGCGTTACACACATCTATGAAAATGGGAAAGGCAGGAAAAATGCAGGCTGAGGAGCTAAAAACAAGCCTGTTTCTCAGTCAGGTACCTGCCAGCCTACTGCTGCAGGTGTTCATCTCCAAAACTGCAACCTGTCTGTCTCTAGGATTCCTTTTCTTTTTTAAGAAGAGAACTATAAATTACATTATTCACAACTTCTGAAGTGTACTTGCACCCTGGACGGGCAGAGGATCAGCCACATGGCTGCACACACCCAGGGGCTGCTGCAGGAGAAACACACCTGAGCGCACAGCCCCCGTGGTGTTACTAAAGTGAAAGTTTCTAGTACATTCTTGAAAGATCTCGGTTTGTGAAGTCCCTGCTGCAGGAAACCCATGGGTTGTGTCGGTGAAGCCTGCTTGTTCTGAAACACCCGAGGTTCAGTGAAAACTGGGGGTGTCTGTACCTGTGGCATGTGGCTGCCGGAGACACCGCTGTGCTTCCCAGAGCATCCACAGCCGGGCAGAGCTCTGCCTCCGCCAGCACCGGCTGCTGCTCAAAGGAAATGCACCGGTCGCAGGAATGGCTGAGGCCCCAAGCAGCGTCTGACCGAACCCGCGCTGCACACCCACACAGCTCCCAGGCTGTGCTCGATGCATTTTTAAGGCTTCCCTATGGTAACAGTTCTCTTGTAATCTTATGGCCCGGATCTGGTGGTTATTTAAGGCAGAAATGCAAGTTAACACTCAGACTGAGCTTGGTAAACAAGTGATGTGCAGTAGTAAAATGAGCAAATAGCATTATCGTTGGTGTAACGAGGCCCTCCCTTAGCAAGGGGTTACTCTGCACAGAGATTAACTCAATGAAGCACAAATGAATGAAAAAGTCTTAACACTTTGGTCTTCCTACACACTGACACACAGAGGATAACACAGCTTCAACAGCGCTGTCTTACCTTAATTTTTAGTTAAAGTGATAATAGTCCATCCCTTCCTTCAAGTTCAGCATGTTCAGGTTTGTCTCAAACGCTCCACCTGTCAAATCCTGTGAGGGGAGAGAAGAGAATTAGCTCAACCAGACCCGCCCGTGTCAGTTGTAACACGTTTGGGTAGTTTGGTACTTTGCACCACGGAAGAAAGTGCCTTTTGCAGAACTAAACATAAATAAATGGAGACTCCCCAATGTTACCACTCAAAAATTAAGCCTGTGTTGACAAGAGAATGTTCAAATCCTAGAATCATAGAATGGTTTGGGTTGGAAGGGACCTTAAAGCCCATCCAGTTCCAACCCCCCTGCCATGGGCAGGGACACCTTCCACTAGACCAGGCTGCTCCAAGCCTCATCCAGCCTGGCCTTGGACACTTCCAGCGATGGGGCATCCACAGCTTCTCTGGGCAACCTGTCCCAGTGCCTCCCCCCTCTTTCCAGGAAGAATTTCTTCCTGATATCCAATCTAAACCTCCCCACTTTCAATTTAAATCTGTTACCCCTTGTCCTGTCACTACAGGCCCTTGTAAAAAGTCCCCCCCCGCTTCCATGTAGCCCCTTCAGGCACTGGAAGGGGCTGTAAGGTCTCCCTGGAGCCTCCTCTTCGCGGGGGAGGGGCGTGGGACAAGGCATTCCCTGTGCCAGGCACAGCCCTGCCGCCAGCCACTGCCGAGCTTTGGGTGCTAACGCAGGCGTTTCCAGAGAACGACGGTAGAGCGAGCCCACGATGTTTGTAGCCTGAACAGTCACCAGCTTGTCTGATGAAAGACACTTTTCACCAAGCGACCGGCGTGTTCTGCACAGTTAATTTTCTGCTGAGCCGGAGTTACGTTATCTGAACAGGAACCTGGCAGGTTTGTGTCAGGAGCAATCTCGCAAGACAGTGATGTCATTAAGAAAACATGCCAACTTCAGCATTTCCGAGCACCTCTGCTTTGGTCTTCCTGGAGTCCTTAACTCTGCTGATCTTCAGGAATGTCCCCAAAAAACAAACGAAGGCTGGCAATGCCACAGGAGGCAGGTAAGGAGACGGGTGGTGGTCTGTTAGTTGGCCCAGCCCCGCAATATTGAGGTTTTAACGAGGCACCACAGTTCTGCAAGTGTTTAGGACAGGAAGTTACAAAACCAGGGTCCAACCAAAACTGTGGAATTAGAGGTGGAATGCTAGACTTTGGCTGGAGTAAGTGGATTATAATAATAATAAGTGGATTGGAACAGGTTGCCCAGAGAAGCTGTGGATGCCCCATCCCTGGAAGTGTCCAAGGCCAGGCTGGATGAGGCTTGGAGCAACCTGGTTGAGTGGAAGGTGTCCCTGCCCATGGCAGGGGGGTTGGAACTAGATGATATTTAAGGTCCCTTCCAACCCAAACCAGTCTGTGATTCTATGATTAAAGAAATAGTTCTGGGATCTTTAACGCACCAGAGTTCAGAACCAAAGGTTTCTGTCTCGCAGGGAGGACTGTGCATCCAGCTTCCCAGCTCGCCCTGCCCCATCAGCCTTCTACACACGCTCACAGGATTTGGGTGCTGCTGGGACACCTGCCAGCCCCGGAACACCGGCGTCTCCACGAACAGGGAGTCCAGGCACAGAACAAGCTGACCTGGCTCCTCCAACTCCCTGCACTGTTTCTGCTGCCGGAATTTCTATAGGGAAGGAAGCGCTGCACGTGTCAAAGCCCTTGCCCAAACCAGCACACTGTGCCTCAAGGTCACAGGTTGATTCCCCTTTCTCCTACGCCATTCTCACCCACCTGCCACATTCTGCACTGGCAATGCCAAAAAATACAGAGACGACATAATCTGACCCAGAACTTCAACATAAAAACCAACCCCATCAGTCGTGAAATTCCTACAGCTCTGCTGTTCACTAGCCATAACAAAGTAGGAATAGCTCACGGGTAGCTTGGAGAAGGGCAGGTGAGGGCCCATGGCACTGCAGTTTTTAAGTAAGGGCTCCATTTCCCGAGGGTAACCGGTTTCTTATCTGAGCGATAAGGTCCTGATTGTGAAAGACATTTGAGTACTTTTTTTTTTTTTAAAAAAACTTCTTGAAATCAAGAATACTTGATGGTACTTCCTTACTTTGAAGGACTGGGTCCCAGTTTTGCAATTCAGTTAGGATCCCAAACTGTCACTGGTCCATCTGCAAAACCTGGCATTCACATCAACAGGGAATTCTACTCAGAAATGTAGGATTTGATTACGACCTTTAACCTCCACTAATGATTTCATAAACCCAAGATTTCCCAAGTGAGGACACAGGGTACGAAACAGTTGCATTTAGCTTGCTGAAAAAATCAACCTGCTCTAAAGAAGGATCAAAGAAAATAGAAGAGCCCAGATGCTAAATGAGAGTTAAAACTAAATCTTCCATTCCCAGAGCAGGACTGAGGAGACATAACAAGGCAGAAATTTACTGCTAGACCAGTTCCTGTAAAACTACTGAAAACTTCATACAATCAAACTAGTTTAATCACTGAGACAGGAAAATAAAAATCCCTTTCATTTCAATCCCTTGGAATCCATGCCAAAACAAGGCACAATAGGTGATTTCTAAGTGTTTTGCTTTTACCTCGAAGCGAGAGAAAATACCCAGTGCAAACCCTTAGGTGAAGTGGTGCTGCAGCCTGCTACACAGCTTCGACGAGCTAAACCCACGGTTTTATTCTCTTCAGCAAAATCTTACACACCCCCAGAGCAGAATTTCAGCCACAGCCCTCTATGAAGGCATTTTAAAATGCAAACTGAGTGAAGATTGCCTAGGATGACAGCTTTTTCCAAAATGATTTTACATGGTAACAAATAATAGCAATGCCAGCCAGGGAGGAACTGCCTGAAAAAATAAATAAGCGAACGCTGCTCCAAGTGCATGGCATTTTACCTTCCCACAGCTGCATATGGACACGCAGGTTGTGTCTGTATGAAAACTAAAACTGAGCCCCTACTGTGAACAGCAGAATAAAAGACAGTAAGGCCCCAGGACGTTTTCTTCTGCAGAAGGATGTTGGTGACCTCATGTCGGTATTCATGAATCTAAGTTTGGAAGTATGGGATGGCCAGGAAGTTGTTTATGACTCGTTTAAGAAATTAGCCAGGAGGATGTGCAGTCAATTCTGCCTCAGACGAGCCTCAGCAGTGCCGTGCTCCATGCAGTCGGCCGCGGCGGCGCTGGCAGCTGGCTGCACACGGAGTGTCCTTCCGCTCCCTGGCTGCTTGCGGCAGGGCCGGAAGCACAGAGCTGGGTAAAGCGTCTTGCCCTGAACAGTCTGAAAATCAGTTCTGTTGTCTGCCCACAGCACGCACAGGGAGAGCGCTCTCTTCGCAGAGGAATTTCATGTCTCAGATGTAGCCTTTCACATCAGCCAGGGCCTTCAGATTGTAACAGCAACATATTTTGCACAGTTTGATGTGATAAATCTGGGTGAATAGTGTCAGAGAGCAACAGCCATCACAGAAAAGACATTTTTCATTTGATGCAGTCTTAATGTTTTATGTACTTATCCCCTATCCTACTTTTTCCTATGTTCCCACTTGCAAAAAGCATGTTGGCAGAAGAAACCAAGAAAAGGCGATTAAAGCAAAGCAGGTGGGAACTGGGGTGTTCAGCCGTCCTGTTTTCCAGTTCAGCACCCTTCAGCTTGGGCTGCTCAGACAGCCAGGCACACTCCAGCGACAAACGCAGCCACGACTGAGCCCCGGCGCTACACCTGGCCTGCGGAATGCCCACCCAGGTGAATGCAGAAGTTCAACACTCTGCTCTTCTCAACCCACTCAGAAACCATTTCCGTTAGTGGTCAGGTCTAGGAGCTTGAAAGCTGCTGCGGACAAGGTACCTGAACGCTGTGAACCACAGACATTTATCAATGTGTTTTGTTTTGGTAGAAAACCACTTTCCCTCACAAAACTAGAGCTGAAAACTGGCCATTTCAATCCACCCACAACCCTGCAAGCAGCAAGTTTTCAGGGGTTTCGGACACCCTCCACGAAGCCTCCTGAGGGTAAGGAAATCCAGGAAGCAGGACAAGAGCTGGAAGAGGTTGAGAAAAACCATTCCTGAAGATCAGCTGTGAAAGCCAGCGGTTGAGAAAAGGAGGGTGCAGCAGGCTCGGCTGTGGAGGGGCACTTGGGGCGCTGATGCTTGCCTCCTAACACCCTACGATTCTTCCTCTCCCCTGGGTTTTACACGTCCTACACTTGGACACAGATATATTTATAAGTTTTTCTTGTCTGTGGTGTCTGTCTCGGGTGATAACGGTATTGGGCAACGCCCACAGAAAAATTTGAATTCAGTTCTTTATTATAAACCTGGTTTTCTAACAACCTGGCTCTCTGTCCTCATAACACTGAAGAGCAACGTGCTATAATGACAGAGGGGTACAGAGAGGTTCACCTGACTACGGGGTATCCGTATGTTTACAGACTGTAGAAAGGTAAGCTCCGTTACGGACTTCCACTGTGCGTTATGAAGTGCATTATCAGCATCGTTCTCTCCTGGGCACTGTCCTGCTTCCCCGGGGTGTAATGCTGCTGGAACTCCAAGCACGTCGACCGCTCTTTACCTCGCACTCGGGTGTTCTGGCCTCAGCTCTACGGCACCAACTTGCACAGCACCCAGCTGCCTAATTCAGTCATGGCGTGAGGGCTAAGGACGTAACTTGCCTGCAGTTTCCAGGGATTTGGCACCATACAAATGGGCTCCTGACTTGGGTAAATCCTCCTAAAAAGTGACCAGCTTCACAGGCAGATTTTAGAAGCAACTTTACAAACGCTGAACCTGTGTGAAGTGGGTCAAATTGTATTTCCAAACAAAATACTGCGTATCACTTAAAAGATACTGTGGCCTGCAACGTTCTGTGAGCAGCGAGTAGAAAATGCTCAGTGGCCATGAGTGGAAAATAGGCTGCAATCACAACTGAAGTCACAGCCCAGAACTTTCAGGCAAGATGTTGTATAATAGCCTCATTGTAAGAGCTTCACAAATTCAGTGTGCTTTGTAACAGGTTGTGCAGATGTTTTGTCTAGGGACTTCCGCTCACCATCACACGTAGTATGAAAAATTAAATTAGTTGTAATATTGCTAGCTTATCCAAGAGTTTATCAACCAGCAGTACATGATAATGCCCTAAGGTGCTTTCAGCCTGGCTTTACAACTCACAGTTATGATCTCAGAGGTGATCGTAAAGCTGGGAGTGCGAAGTTAAGAGTGGGCTGTACCAGATGAGATTCAGCTAATCGATCTCTGAACAGATCTAGTCAGTGTTTGTACGTAGCCACAGGTTTTAGTTACTGTTAGAGACTGTTTTTACTAGTGTTTGCAACTAGAATGTATTTGCTATGTTGCTTTAAAACTTCTCTTATCCCATACGCTGTGCTTTGCTATATTAAATATGACAGCAAAATAACTGCTGGTTATCACCTTCTCATTATGTTATTAGGTCAATTAAACCAGTTGAAATAAGAAAGTTGCCAGAGTCAGGCACAGAAAAGGCTTCAGGATTGGCAGTTCTAAACAAAATGGCTTTTAAGGTTTAATATATAAAAGAAAGCCTTTGCCGTACATAGGGCTGCAGAATACTAGGAGTACCAGAGGCCAGGTGGCTGACTGTATAACCTCATGTGTGTGCGATGGTGGTGGGCAAGAAAGCCAAACAGATCCAAGCTCCTTTACACAAGCTGTACCTTTCATTATTCATACTGCTTAATACTGCTGTCTCAAATCCCAGAAATACTCTGCACAATCCCTTTCATAAAAAGGCCATTCAATTGCATAGTATTTACAGTAAATAGAAATTCACTTTCATAAGGAGCAAATGCTGACTTTGCACATCCAGCCAAGGCTACAGGTGGGACTCACCAGCTTCATGCAGATAATGAACGGGGGAGTTGCGTCTCTGAAGTGACAGACAGGAACTCTTGGTTTTGGTCTCTCCTGTAGAAGAAGCAGTAGAATTCAGTGGAGAGGCCCACAGGGTGACTTGTTAACTTGGTTTGAGGAGTTACTAAAACAGGAAAAAGTTATTCTAAGTCCTCATGCCAAATAGTCCAGCTGGTCACATGCTTCCGCTCATTATTGTGGCAGTCATTTCAAGTGTCCCTGACTTTCTTACCAGGATCTCCCAAAACAATTGTGTCTCTGAATGAAGTTACACACTACACCACATCTGAATTAAGAGCTTTTTGCTGCAGAAAGAAGGTCTTACTCCTCTCCTCCGCTGCTTCTTCCTTCCCTCCAAAGTTCTACCCCATTCCCAAACAATTCCCTCTCTGACCTGATTGCAAGGTGTGCTGCTTTAACCACCTACCCTATGAAAAATAGGTTTTTGGGCAGGTTAATTTTCTGCTGCTTGAGTGAGCTGAGTCAGCTTCTCTGTGCCATCAGAGAAGCATCAGAGCAGGCACAATAGCGGATACAAAGGAGAATCTTTCCCTCTCAGTGGGAGCTGGTAAATGACTTATGCCCAAGTGGGACGTCAGCACGCATCCAAGCTGCAGAATTTTCTAAGGATTCGCAACAGGTTGCAGTAGAATCTTCTGTACGGCTGATCGGAGAGGGTGGGTATGTGTCAGGAAGACAAATGCGCAGGATCTGTAACAACTGTGCTGACAGTAGTACTGCGCTGGTAGGCAGCGAGTCCTCAGTGTTGCTGCTCAAAATCCTGAATTCCGATTGCTTTCATGTAGCTAAAAGCTTCCCAGTATAGACTGGGATAGTATAGACTGCTTTTACAGTTACCCTAGTCCAACCACAAGCTGTATCTGAGGAGATCTCCCCAACTCCTCCCTCAGTCCCACTCCCATCAGATGTAAGATCGTGCAACCTCAGAGTAATTTGATTCACAAGATAACTCCTGGAAAACTTTCTATTTTGAGGGTTCCTTTTCTGCCAGATCAGCTAACTGAATCAAGCCATCCTTTAGCCGCAAGATTGCCAGACCCACTGTAAACACAGCAGTGGGAACGTGTGGCTGAGGCCAGTGGGCGAAGTCAGACCACCCCTGCAGCTGGACTGGCTAAGCTGAGATGTCAAACTGCATGCTCAGGATCTGATCCGATGCCCGCTGGAACTCGGAACTGCCTCTTCACCAGCTTTGTAGGCAATCTGGAAGAAATACTCAAGGTCTTGAGCTCATTGCTACATGAAATTAATACTGGAACAACATTTTTTTTCTATATGGTTTGTTACTGCCATGTAAATGTCACGCTTCCTTGTCTAGGAAACAGAAGTGTCGCCGCCTACAATTTTAGGCTCCAAAGGAACCCGTCAGAGCCTTATTCTGATAGAGGGTAACTATAATATACATATATGTTACAATTAATCCTTGAAGCTCTCTTTGTTTTAATAGAAATTTGACTTTTATCCATCGTGAGCCAAATTCTACTCCCACCTAAAAGAAAAAGCTGTCAGTGAAGCTATGTTTTACCCCACCATCAGAATCCTTTCAGCCTCTATTTCTGTGTTTCTAAACTGACTTCAGTGCGTGTGAGGTCTGCAGTTCTGGCTCCATAGCTGCACTCCAGTACCAGACTCCAGTTATCTAGTCTCCTCTCACATCTTCCTTACCAGAATGAGTTGCTGTACAACATTTAATATCAGTGATGTGTTCTTTTTATCACATTTCCCAGAACACTTGCAGATGACAGGAAAGAACGCAAGAGTACTTGTAACGAACCTCAGATTCCTCGTAAGTGTAGAATCCTTTCGTTATTTTCTTTGCATCAACGTCACAAAAGGCAGTTACCTGGCAGAACAGAAGCAGAGCATTTCAGTGCCGGTCTCCGCTACCAGCAACGCCACCTGTGGCGGAGCTACGTGAGAAATGCTACAGACGTGAATGAACACAAGAACAGGGCAAGGCAACCCTGTCCTCCTACAGAGCTTAAAAATTTGTTAAATCCTTTCCGGCTGAATATGGAGATGGGAAATTTTGCATTTTTGTCTATGAGCACGTTGCATTTTTGCAAACGTGAGAAAGGGTGATGTAAGCTACTGACTGTGTAAGAGAAAAATCTGTGAGATCATCAACTTCATCCTCAGCGATACGCTAAGTAAACTAAAACCAGACCAGCCTCCTCATTTTTGCACTTCCGCTAGACACCTGAGACAAGATGATACAAACCTTCCCCTTTCTTACAGCAGACACCTCAGTACTGCAGCTGCACTGTTGCTACGGATGCTCTGGTAATGCCAGCCTCAGTTCCGGGTCACAACACACCAAATCTGGGAATTCCTATGGTTTTGGTCTCCTGTGTTTTTTCAACGGAAAAGTTCAGCAGATTTTGTGTTTAAACACATATAATTACTGCTTCATTTCGGTTATTCTTACTGTAGTTATGGAAGCATTATTTGCAGCCCCAGTTGCCAAATATTTCACGTAGTTTTTTGTCTGCATTCCTCATAAATATGCAGGCAGAATAAATGCCAGCAATCCAAAATACACAGTGGCCTCATTTATGCGCCATTAAGTTGCCTGTAACATTTCGGAAGACTTTTCAAAACAAACATCGCTATGTTTTCCTCTGACTTCCATTGGATCTGTTCATACTATCTGCACCGAACTGTTACGCTGAAACAGAACAGTTAAGATAGTTAAGGTCTTGCAGAAATCAATTATTCTGGTGAAAGCTGGATAGCAGTTTTCCTATCTTTTTAATTGTTGCATTAAAAATTGATTAACAACACTTACTGCAGAGAAAATCTGCAAAGCCAAACAGCTGTTTATTAATTTATTAAGTTAGAGAAGGCTGCTGAAGGCTGGCTTGCTTTCTGTGTCCACAGATTTCTCTCACACATTTTCTTCCTGTGATTAAGACGGTTTTCTTTTACCTAAAGTGACCTCATGCAGTTTGTGCAGAGGAAAACACAAGAGTGTTGGCGTCATAACGCTGAACTTCTGATTCTTTATTGCTGCTTCACTCCTGACGCAGAGTGCCACCTTAGCAGCCCAGGGGCAACGCTGCAGAGGAACACAAGTGTGTTACAAACATTTTCAGGCAATGGCCAGATAGAGCTGCATTCTCTTGCAACAGAAAAGATGTTTCTACATCAAAAATACTTTGGAGATATTTCTACTATCCAACGGAACAGTTTTTTATCCAAATCCTTAAATACCGTAATATCAGTTCTTCCACTAAATGGAAATGGAATACAAACAAAAGTATCAAGGGATTATCCATGTGGCTAAACAACCCACCAGGCAACGTCAGAGTGGAAACACAGCTACTAAACTGGAGCTGGTGGGCAGGGATAGACCTTGGAACCACTCACAGGTAGACATTCACCCCTGGAAAACAGGCTGCTTGAAAACAGACACCAAAAGAAATAAAGAACAGAACATTAAGGAAACACTCAGTTTTCACCTTGGGGCTGTTAGAACTAAAGGAATTGCATTACAGGCCAGCAGGTCCCGACTTGTGCTCTGGGTGACCCTGATGCAGGCGTCGCACAAAGTACTGGGCATTATAATGGAACTAGGAGAGAAGGGAATTCAGGGCAGTACTGGGAAGGTACTGGACGTTGCAGGTCTTTGCAGCTGATGCAGGCTGAGTTAGACAGTAGCAACCAGAAGCAACTCCATCAAGCACAAAGAACCAGGATCTTCCTTAGGCTTTCTTTTTTCCCTTACACACAATTAATTCACTTTACATCCCTGGCCCTGTTTCCATGACAACTGTAATGCTTTATCGTCGTTGAAAAATCAGATGGTGCGGACTGTGGATAAGCAAGGAGTGAGCACAGTAAACTACATCCCAAGATTTCCCCTGCCCATCTTATCTGTATGTCTACATACACACACATATACCAACATGGATATATATGAAGCAAAGCAAGTAGAATCATAGAATCATGGAAT
>NW_010232604.1:0-30252 GCF_000690775.1 Eurypyga helias | reverse complement strand
GTGTGTACACCCCGGGTGAGGTGTGAGCTCCCGTGGCAGGAGCTGGGCACGCAGCATCCCCGCATGGCGGGTGGAAGGGTGCCGAGGGCATTCTGGAGTTTGGCGGCAGCTGGGGCTGGGGGCTGCGGAGCCTGGGCAGGGGGAGGTGGTGCGGGGGTGCCCGAGCCGCTCCAGCTGTGGGTGTGCAGGCCACGCGTGGGTGCCTGCGGGTGTTGGTGGGGAGCGGTGCGGGTGCGTGGGGAGTGTTCATGGTCTGCATCAGTGGCGCTGTGAGGAAGGTGCGACTGCGGTGAATAGATCCTCGACAGTCATGGCCAGCTTATTCACCCTTGTTAATATATATCATAATCTAACACTGTATTTTCCTGAGTTTTAGTAATCTTGGGCATTTCTATGGAAGTGTTTTCATGTTTTAATTTCCCAGTTGCTCTCAGACGAGTGAGGCAGGCTGAATAAAAGGTGAGCCTGTGTTATTTACTCCGCTTTTCAGGGTGTGATACACAGGGAGCAGCAGGCAGGGAGTTTGTTAGTGCTGGCGGAACTCCGTCTTTGGAGTTTCCATTTCTGAATTTGAAGGGCCTGCTCGCTTTTATTCTTCTGGGTTTTTGCAGTGATGTTCAGGAGCAGGGAGAGAAGAACTGGAGAAAGGCTACAGTTTGGTTTGTTTACAAACCAGGCAGAAAAACAGCATTAACGATCAGAAAGATGAAGATTTCAGCTGAGAAAGGGATGAAAATGTTAATTCTATGCGAACATGACTGTTAAATTCAGGCAGCAGGGCCCTTTTCCCCATCTTCCTCCACCCACAGTGGGTAAGATTTACACCGTAGTTTCATCTTCCACCCCGAGCGTTACCCGCAAAGGCAACGCCAAAACTTTGCTTTGTATCTCCCCTTTCAAAACCATCTTTAAACTCTTGCGGGGGAAACTGGAGATGGCATTTTGCATTTCCGTGTGGCTTGGGAGAGCGCTGGCAGCCAAACCCAGCAGTGAGGGGTGGGGGGGCAGAGCAGAGCCGGGTGATGTTCGGAGGGCGGGATGCAGCCCGCTGGTAGCGGGCGGGATGCAGCCCACATCATCACCTTGCCTGCCTTCGGTTGCAGAAGCTGGCATGTTTAACCATGTAGTGTGGGGACAGTGTGGGACCTTTCCCATCAGAGGAGCCCATGGCTTTTTCCAGCCTCCATATAACCCAGCCCCTCACAGCATCCTTAGGTACCCCCACCCGCTGCCCTGCCTGCCCTTGCTGCACACCCAAACCCACTGACGGCGAACTGTTGTACCCCAACACGGGGTTGGGGACTGGACGGTGGGAGATCGAGCATTGGGGGGTCAGTGGAGGGCTGAAACCACCCCCTCAGCCCTTCCACCTGTGGAATGGGGAGACTTTTTGCTCCATTTTCACTGCAGGTGCTCCTGCACTGGTCCAGCATTTCCCTGCCCTTGCTGCACACCCAAACCCACTGACGGCGAACTGTTGTACCCCAACACGGGGTTGGGGACTGGACGGTGGGAGATCGAGCATTGGGGGGTCAGTGGAGGGCTGAAACCACCCCCTCAGCCATTCCACCTGTGGAATGGGGAGACTTTTTGCTCCATTTTCACTGCAGGTGCTCCTGCGCTGGTCCAGCATTTCCGTGTCGAGGCTGCAAAAGGAGAGCTTTCTCTTTTAAGGTTTAATGGCAAATTCAGATGTTAAGAAAGCCCGCCTGTGTCTGTGCTGTTCCATCTTGCAAAGTGTTTTTTTGGTTGTCCTTCACCTTCTAAGAAAGGCTCGTGTTTTAGGCAGTTTTTTCCTGAGTTTGTTCCTTTGTCAAAACACAAACTATGAAACCGTGTGCTTTTCTGGCTACATTTGTTTGTATCGTAGTCCGGGTAAAGTAATTTCCTATGGAAGTAACAATACCATTTACGTTAGGGCTCAGTTTGTTTGACAGAAAACTGAACTCTCTGGAAACGGAATTCCTTTTTTTCTTACTGGAATTTTTTTGGGGGAAGCTCAAATACAGTTTCTGACATCTCTGCGTGTCAGAAACATGTGCCTTATCTTAGAGACATGGATATGTTTGTGCCAAATGCCGTGAATGATCTTTTTATCCATTTCCAATCACGAGCTGAGATTTCATAAGATTATAAAAGCAATTCATGTTTAAGCATCACCTCATCCTCAAGGTTCTGCTTTTGGTTTTTACAGCAGATTACTGCCCAAAGGATTATTGAGTTAGCTTTGCCATCCATTCTGAATTTCTGAGGCCACTCATGCTTTCAAATCTCTGGCTTTCAACTTGATACCCAGCTACTGCCTTAAAATCCACTGACAGCAGGAAAGGACAACAGGGATGACACAAGGGCTTGCAGCAGAAAGGCAGCCGTATGGATGTGTCTCTCCTCCGGTCATGTCCTGGTTACATCCTCCATATCCCTTGATCCATCGGGGTTGGCAGTTGGCCTTTATAGTTCTAGACGGGAAAAGTAGGTTGAGAAAGGTAGGAGCACCAACACAGAGGATCTTTACAAAGATATTTTTTTCTCAATTGTGGTCACGTAGAGTTTTCCAGCTTCCTATTTTGGTGCATACCAATAGGAATTAAGTAATAACAAACCCCAACGTGTTTGTATTCTGGACGTTGTGTGGCAGCCCAAACCAAAAACTGAAGACCAATGAAGGATGATGGTGGGTTTGGTGGGAAAGGATTGTTGACTTAAGGCAAGTGTGATAAATGTGAAGAGTGACAGCTACGTTAGTATTGTATCAGTTCTGGTCTCTGTGCAAAGCAAAGGGGATTGTATTTTCTGGAACTTGTAGCCTTTATGAAGTGCCAGTGAACCAAAAGACAAATTGCTGCACGACGCCAGTGGTCTCTAAGAGCGTGTGCCTTGAAAAATGTTCCTGAGTAAGTTCCTATTTTCAGTTGCCTCTATAAGTGAAAAGATAAATGGAGGCAGAAGAATCACTGTTCCATTATCTATTCACCTGTTCCCTGGAGATGGATTTTAAAATAGGCTTAGGAGTATTGGCTATAACATAAAACCCAGACACAAACACAGGAGAAATTAAGGGCTAGACAATCTTTCACACTCCATTTATCCTCTTACACTGCATTTAAAATTCAGTCACAGAAACTAGACCCTGTAAGATTTGGAGGGCATAGGAAAACTCCAGATTTTTCCTCCCTCTCCACGCAAGAAAACAGGTTTTTCATTAGCTTTCCTATCCGCAATGTTCCTCACCTGCTGCAACAAAGCTACTTTGACTTTCTGAAGAGTGAGAAAGATATCCTGTAATTTAGTTAGCGTATAGAAAACACAGCTAAGTGTATTTCGTAGCAGGTATACCCTGTATTAGAGGTGGAGCAGTTACATGGCCTTTTGCCAGTTGACATAGCCCTGAGCAGGGAGAGCAAGGACAAATACTGAAAAAGAAAGCGTGTGTATCGATCAAAGAAGGTTACTGCCGTAAATACCAAAAATACTTACGCAGATGTACCGTAGATGCTAGTGCAGGGAACGCTGATACTGCATGGAGGGAAGGGAAAGTGGTGCAAATGCAAAAGCATGTCTGGGGAGCCTCTGTTTTGGGGGGAAGGTGGGGAGAGCGCGCTCTGCCGGGAGGAAGAAGAGAGTGGTTACGGTGAGTGCTCGTTGTGAAGGGAGGTGGTGGTGTAGGTGGCTTCAGCTTGGGAGAGAGTGACTGCTCGGGAGATGGTCAGGACCCCAGAGCTGCGGTTCCTGGTGCCCAGAGCTGCATAGGTGAGACAACCCTGTGCTCTAGCTGGATTCAGAGTTGCATAATGGAGGACGGGGAGGGCTGGGAGAGCAGGAGAAACAGAGAAAATATGAGTTTCCTATGGGGAAGTGTGGTATCAGCTAGCTGCTTGCTCTGTCAGCTCAGCACCCCCACCCTGCCAGTGCAGCACGGGCAGCTCAGGGAAGCGATGTCTGTGCCCACCCCTCCGTGTTGGTGGAGAGGGGCTGGAGAAGGACTGCGATGCTCCATCTGCAAGAAATTAGGGACAGTGCGCTACCATGCCAGAGCTGCTGACCCTCTGGGGCAGGTTTGCTGGGCGCTGGCAGGACGTGGCTAAGCAGAACCTAGGTGAAAGATGTCAACCCAAATCCACATCTTCTTCCCTCTTACGCTGGCGCTGCGCTTGGTGCTTCCATATGGTGCCCCCCCCATAGGGTCTGGCAGGTTGGGAGAGCCAGAGAGGAGAGTTCATACACCGAGGGGAAGGGCAGGGAGCGCAGCCCATCACGAACCTGCCCTGCTCTCCCCAGCGCTCTCAGGACAGCTGAGAATCAGGCAGACAGAGGCAAAGGTGCGGGAGAATTTTCCGTTTGCTTCTGGCTGTGGACACAGGGCTTCCCTGCGTGACTGTGGGTGTTGGGAGGGGTTGCTTGGAGCTGCTCTGTGCCACCCCTGAATCGAATTTTGGCAGTCTGTCTTTGAGCAGCGAAATTCAGTCACGCCTGCCTTTTGGTCAGTTTTTTTCTCCAGTGACAAGAAGCAAGACTACGAAACAAAGCTCCATAAATTAGTAGCGTGCTTCTGGAGAGGAGTTCTTTAGCGATGTATTGTAATTCCTTCTGCCTTCGTTCTAGATCTAGGCCTTACCTGTTAGTGCACTGTGTAAAGGAGTATGCAATGGCTTAGCCATTGTCAGACCAACCGGCACGCACGTCAGGAATAGGCATGGTGCCCAAGGAGGCCTGGGCACTGGCATGACCAGCTCCTCCAAGCTGGCGGGTACTGACCCATGTGCTTGAAAGTGATGAGGGGAGAGCTCCCAGACAGACGGCCTGACCGCTTAGGCCTTCTTTCCTCAGGAGACCAGGATAAAACGGGAACAGGGGAATGATGTCAGCTGTAGTTTGCATTTTTGTTCCTTTCTTAAAAATGGCAAGTCTAATTATTATGGAGATCCGAATGGTCTCACTAGGCTGCAGAGGTCACTTTGGGGCCGACAGCATCAAATGGTAGAAGGAGAGAAATTTTGCCAGGCAGGCTTTGTCCCATGCTTATCCTGCAGGGAGGAGCGGTCCACAGCTCCAATTTGTTTCCAATCTGACATCCAAATTTTCCCAGAGAAGCTGTGGATGCTCTGTCTCTGGAAGTGTTCAAGGCCAGGCTGGATGAGGCTTGGGGCAACCTGGTCTAGTGGAAGGTGTCCCTTTCACAAAACTTGTGAAAACATCGGGGTTTTTTATATTTCTTCCTTCCTACCGAACGCGCTAACAGGTTCCAAAGCTGCACAGGGAGGTGTGACAGCAGGGTAGTGGATGAGGATACATCTCATGCGCTTCGGAGGGCAGGGCAAAAGTGGCAGCTGATTAAGAATGTGACAAATGCATCATGTTATGGTTGTTATCTGCTCTCCATGCCTCCTCTTTCTGATTCATCCTGTAGAGCTGTATATATGGGCATGAAGCCATAAAAAATAGGATGTAAGAGTGTCTCAATGTCTCTAATGTTTATCTGGGAGGCCTGTGAGATGTGAGGAGGTGGCCAAGGTCTCCCTACTGGGGACACAAGTGCTCATGGTTCTCCTAGACCTTCTACTGCTTGCTCTCACCAATGAACTCCCATTCTGTCACTCGTTCCGGGTCACCTCTAATCTGGCAGTGTTAGCTGGCTCCCTGGCTCGGCTTTAGCGTGGGCCAGATTACCCACTCTGAGGTGGTGCCCTGCCGTGGTTTGGGGGACCATGC
This sequence comes from Eurypyga helias, assembly GCF_000690775.1. Classification (NCBI taxonomy): domain Eukaryota; kingdom Metazoa; phylum Chordata; class Aves; order Eurypygiformes; family Eurypygidae; genus Eurypyga; species Eurypyga helias. The sequence goes on along the minus strand of NW_010232604.1, from coordinate 24,543 downwards.
GCCAAGAGAATGATCCCTGACCCTGTTTCACTTGACGCTGCAGGTGTTGCCTGTGTCTCTCCACCTGTTTCGTTAGCGGTAAAGGTGGGCTGCACACACTCCAAACTTCCCTCAAAGCCAGATGAGGCTGTTCACCTGTGATCATGGATTTGTAAGGCCCAAGCCTGCTTGAGCTGTAATGACACAAAAAAGCCTATCCAAACATTAATCAGATTTTATTTTTGGCAACCTCAACAGCAAGTGATTTTTCAGTTCAATAATAATTAAGATGTTGCACAGGGCAATTTAGGCCAGCCCTGAATGAGGTGTTAATCCCTCAGCGGTAAGGGTGCTCATCATGAGGAGTTGACTCATCCTCAGGAAGGTGTGCTGGGCTGCAGGATGCCTCTGGAAAGGACTCCATGGTAGGCCTACGTGAGAGAGCCTTGCGTGGGCTTCGTGTCAGACATGAGCTGTGCATCCATGGTAGCACGGTGCAGTGCAAACCTGAGGTCGTGGACCCCGTCTTGCTTGTACAGGGTTGCCTGGCATGGCTGGTCTTTCACGGCTGTCTGGCAACTACAGAGAACAACTTGGGTTTCTAAGTACGGTGCAGCTCCTGAAGGAGAAGTGAGCCTGACATTAGCCTCCTCCAACCTCTCCTCTCACCTAAAACTCTGGGAAATGTTCTCACTGTAGTTATTATCCAGTAATTACATGTTTTCTTACATAGTGCCAAAAAGGCAAGGATCCGTGTTTGTTACACTGTAGAAAACATTAGTTAAAGGTATGATGTTTTCCCCAGCATGGGATATGGGTTCAGAGTTGTTGGTCCGTGTTGTAGCTCTGCTCACACCCCTGTCATTACATCTGCAATTAATAGCTGGTCATATTTTAGCAGAATAGACGTGGCATCTCTCACGTATGGAGTTTCTGCTAAAGGAGCTGTTTACTAGGTGGGATGGAGTGAAATGTGCCATATAAACATAGGAGATAAACCCAAGAAAGGCTGTTGTGCAGAGAGTGTACTGCACTCTGTTGTTCATCGTGGCTTGGATTAGGCCTTTGAGTGACTTGGGAATGAAACTGAATTCCCCAAAGCTGGTGTGGGTGGGATGGGTCATCATCAGAGGGACTGGGGGGAAGAAGTACTTGGTGAAGAGGTGACCTGCTGTTTCATACAAGCTAGAGACTGCGAGAGCCTGAAGAGATCCAGCGTGACAGACCGACCTTTCCAATGTGGGTGCGGTGGTGGGTGTTTTATGCCTTCCTCTGGAGTATCTGGAGCTGGTCACTGTCTGAGACGGGATACGGGGTTGGATGAAGCATCGGTCTGCCCCGGTGTTGCAGTGTCAGTGTTGCTGTCTCCCTGGTGGGCTAGTGTCCTGTGATATCCTTCCAGCTGGGAACGTGCCCAGGACAGAGTTTTAGCACCATCCACCACTCGGGCTGCTTGCAGCCTCAGTGTAGCATTACCAAAAATAAAGCTCTTTGAATGAAACAAGTGTTTGGAAACGAGCTGTCTCTCTCCCGCTCTCTTCCTCTCTCCCCCCCCGCGGGTGGCAGAGTGTATAAGAGCAGAGGGAAGAGAGGAGCTTGTTGAAGGCTGACCAGGGCACGAGCTCTCCCACTTTTCTCTCCTTCTCTTCCTCAGAGAAACAGAGATGAACGCTTACGCTGCACAGAACATGCTCACCAAAAAACACCCTAATGGCTTCATCTGCAAAAAGAGCTTTCAGGATCAGTTTCCCATCCCTTAATCCATCACCTGACACGTTGAAAGAGAAGAAGAGAGTCAGGAGCCAAACACAACATTAATCAGATTAGGACCTTTCTTGGGACTTCTTTAGTTTTACTTCAGTTTCCCTGTTTCAGTTACTTACCTCATTTCTCCTGAACACCAGGGGCGATAGCCCAGACAATGGACTGTAACGTCCTTCACAGGGTAGATTTTCTAGTCTCCAGCCCGAATGTTTACACCTAGTTTTGGCTGATCCCCAGCCAAAGCAGTTAGCCAGTTGGCTGGACATCTCTTTGTGCAGCTTATGCTTTCATCAGGGGCTGAAGTAAGCCTGTGCTGTCAAGGGAGATGGCAGGTTTTTTTATCCTGTTTTCGCATTATGCGCCCTGAAACGGCTCAGCTGGGACAAGTTAAATCTCGGGGGTGCGTGCATTGCTGCAGAAGTGTCAAGGAAGACTAAAACCAGGCACAGAAGTATGGCTGCAACACTAACACCCAGAAAATGCTGGGAGGGGAGCTTTTTGTCTCGGTGCTAGGTAGAAGGAGGTTAGAAACTGCGAGCAAAGACACTGTCTGCTGCCTTTCCATTCCCACGGTGTGTCTGGAGGTTACAGGCCGGGTGTATGTGCTCTGTAGTAAAAGGGGGAAGCATATTCATTTTTCCCCTGTAACAGGTCAAAAAAAATAGCCCAACATTCAGCTCACTGTTCAGGCTGGAAAACATGAGGGCAGTAGTGGTGGTATCAGATTGGATGTATGGAGACAGATCATCGCAGACAGGTATGCGATGGAAATGCCACACCGGTGCTTCTTTCGGTGTTGTCCCTGAGTTCCCTGTCGGACTGAGCGGGAAAGACGGGTGTGAAATGACATCAGCATCCTCTGGTTAAAAGACGATGGGTGGGAGAAGGGAGTAAGGGGAGGTTAGAGTAGCCTGATAGCATTTTCAGTGTATTAAGGCAGAGGCGAAGGGGGGAGGGAGTGTTTCACGTGGCGCATCGTGAGTAAAGAGGAGCCAAGGGCTGGGATATGGGATATACAAAAGGAAAGTTTAGTCTCACTTTCAGGAAAGATGTTCTGTCAGCTGTTACGCTGTTGACTGGTTTCCCAGGGGAAATCACGAGGACAAGATTTTTTAAAACCAAATGGGGCAAAGAATGAGAAAGTTCACAAACAAAACCAGTCCCGAACTGGCCCCTGTGTGAACAGCCAAGGCCTCTTCCCTTCTTTTCTGCCCTCTGTGGTTCTTGCTCCCCAGTTAATTTCCCCCCATTAACCCTTGGTTACATGAACAGCTGCAGTGTATCGGATGCCTGATAACATGGCATGTCCTCTCCCACTTGGTCCACTTCCCTCCTGCTCTCCCAATTCTCCTTCCTAAACTTGCCCTCTCATCCTCTCCCACCCTGCTACCTGCCCCCAGGCACCGAGCTGAGGCTCCGCCTGCTTCGTGTTCCATCCTTCCCCCAAATTTTTGTGAGTTTCTTACTGTGGAGGACTGCGGTGCTCTGTGTTCCCACAGTAGTGGGTCACTATCCAGGAGACGCGGTTTTTCATCCCTACAGCTCCATGCACCTGGCTAAGAGCAGGGCGGGCCATTACCCACATTTTGCTTCTATGAGGAAGCTGAGAGGCGGCCAAGAGAAGAGGTTTACTTGAAGTGGCACGCTCAGGCCAGGAATGGGCTGACTCAGTTCTCTGGTATCCCATCCCGAATCCTTTCCATCGGCCCGCGGTTCCTGCACTCCTGTCTGACCTATCCGTCAGGGAAGTCTGTAATGCGAGAGCGCTCCCAGCATGTTAGGCAGTACAGAGGAAAAAACATGATCCGGAGGGAGATTAGACTTAGGTGTGTTTCTGGAAACTTCCCCCTTCCCTCTGGATTAAGCATTTAAAGCATTGTTGCCATTTCTTTCAACAAATAAACAAGGCAGATGTAGCATTATTTACCAAGTAAGGAAGTCTCCATAAAACATTCCCCAGATTTGAAGTAATCATGTTTTTCAACGGAATATTAAGAAAAAAAAAAAATACTGGCACACAGCATCTTCTCTGAGGTCTAGGCAAGAGGCACACATTTATTTCCAGTAGCAGCACACAGCGTACTGACTGTAACTAGGTGAGAATGCTAAACAGACCCGCTTTCCCTGCCGGCGTCTGAAAACAGGGATAAATTCCTCCGCAGACAAAAGACAGATGGTGGTGGGCATTGCTCAAATCCTGGCTTCCCGGAGTCAGGAAGCTATGCAAATTCAAAGGTTCAGAGTGCGAAAGATTGTTAATTAATTATTATCTTTATTGGGATGTTGTCACTCTTTGCCAGTGGCGCTGAGGTCTGGCAGAAAGCTTAGCCCTGTGGGCAGGCAGAGTATTTCTGTGATGGTCTTAATTTATCTCTGGCTGGATGAACAATGCACTGCTTCTCCTGCAGAGGAAGGGAAGTCAGGCTGTTGTTGTTGTAGAGGTAGGGGATGCGGAAAAAAAAGACCGGAGAAGGCAGCGGGGTTTTTTTGACAGCTATTGTCTCCTGATGCACTTGACTCATTTGTGGGGAGACTGGGGACATGTCTAATTGCAAAGTTGCTGTGGGCTTGGTATTTTTAGTGTTGCATGACACGGCAGCTCACAGCGAAGCCGCTCCAGTACTGACCGTTCAGGTCGGGCTGGCCGTGCACACCACCTCTAAGGCCACGTTTCGTCATGGCCTTAGGGCACTCCCTATTCATCCCACGGCTGCTCCTCCATCGCTGTACTGACCGTGCTCCGGGGTCTCTTCCTTGGCGCGTGGTGGCAATCCCTACCGAGAAACGGATGCTGAGGGAGCGGCGAGGGGACACCCACAGCTTCTGGCGTGGGATCCGTGGGTCGGTGCTGCGCTGTCGGAGCGGGGAGCAAGCAGCGCGAAGGGGCCGCCGCGGTGGGGAACATGAGCAGGTCGTGAAAAATGGAACTGGTGGCCTGTCTGGGGAAGAAGGCAGAGTGGAGGAGGACCAGTGAAAGCAGGAGCGCAGAGGGAGCATGGGTGTAGAGATAGGAGATCTGGTTGTCTCCCTGGGAAAGAGAGGGATGAGAGGTGTGCCTTGGCTAGCTGGGAAAAAAGGGCCTGGAGCAGGGAACCAGAAATGTGGAAGAGAGAAAACAGGACAGCACAGGAAGGGGCTCATGCGTAATGGTTTACAAGAACTATCTGTTCAAGGAGGGCACCCCCCTCAAACCTGGAAGGGGACCAGAGTGCCTCCCGTGCTGCCAAGTCTCTGAAACCCAAGGGCAGCGTGTCCCATCCGGCCGTAGCACAGGGACATCTTTGCAACTACCTGATGCTTAGCTCAAGCGACAGAGGTGTCCTGGGCATCAGTCTTGCTGATGAGCCAGTATGGTTTTGCCCAGCCCTACCCTACTTGCCACTTCAGGCTGTCACTCACCTCCCAGCTTTGTCAGCCGTGGTGTTGACGTATCGAGGGCTTAATGTTGCTTTAACAATGTGCGTTGTCTTCGTGCAGTGACAACGTGCATTGCCTTACGTAGCTGGTCCTCATCTCACACTTCTCCACAGCCCAGAGTGCATCTCGGAGAGTTCAGCACTGCCGGTTCTCTCCTGTTGCACAACCCTGTATAGCATCTGCTGAGTATTGAGGATGACTCTTGAGAGGTCTGTAGTGCAGTCGAGCACCAGCAAGTGCAAGTGAATGTTTCCAGTTGTTTCTTTGTGCCGCCAGCAGTGTTTCTGGAAAGGCACGTTTTACTTCTGTGCTGACTGATAAAACAGCATCCAATCCTGTTAAGGGGCATATCTGGAAAAACGTTCATCAAACCAGCCAAGGTTGACGAAAAAGGGCTTCCCAAAAGGCTTCTAAGTGCATGTTTTTATTATCATGTGTGACATAAATATTCCTTTGATCCTCCCAGAAATTGTATTGTCATTTCTCCCTTATTTGATTTGAACTGAGACTTTCTCTCATTTCTCATTAGTCCAGTTTTTTGCTAGTCCTGATGTATTATTTTACAGCTTACCAGAGTACTGAAAAATTTACAAGTGGGTCCCAAAATTCATATGGATTACAGGATGTGGAAGGAGGTGGAAGGAGAAAATACATTTTTTCACCATTTCTCCTAATTCTGGAGGCTTCTTTCCAGTCAAAACAGGGCCATGTCAGGTTTACTTATCTTGGGAATCTTAAACAGGTTGTGCTTCAATAGCCCGCAGGCAAGAGACCTCACCCTCGCTGTGCTGTGCTGAAAGGAGGCTTGAGACTGACATTCTTGGAGCCTGATGACTGTTGCTCCACTCAAGAGCCTTTACAGCATCAAAACATTGGCTCATTTGCCACCTGCCCCCTCCCAGCCTCTAAAGGAGGAGAGTGGGTTACTGCTATGCATCAGTTCTGTGCAATGTGACTGCTGCATCACATGTCATAGTTGTTTTCTTAGTTCTTTCTCCCGGTGTCCTGAAAGCTTTTCATTAGTCATCTAGAGGGGAAAAAAACCCCTCAGCCTTCTCTATTCACATTCTCACGGTGAATTTTCCAGCTTTTTTTTTTTTTTTCCTTTTTTTTTAAAGATGCAGGCTCTGGATCCATACTTGGATTTTTTGCAGTCATGAGCAACCAGGTCAGGAAACCACGATGTGTAAAAAAAAAAAGGGTCATTTGGGCTTCCAGGTTTGTGGCTTACTTCATTTCCTGGCAGACTGCATAGCACTGTGTCTCAGCTCCTCAGTGCCAGCCACGGCTGCTCAGCACTTCTGGAAATTTGGGTCACTTACTGTTAGGGGATCAAGAAACAGATTTAGATTCCTGATTTCTAACCCTCTGACTTTAAAGAAGCTCTCTTTGTTTCTTGTGTGGGGCACCCAACACCGTACAGTCCCTGCCATTTGTAGCAAAATCATAAGAACAGGGTTAAAACCTGGAGGTACCCTTGAGGCTTTTTGGAAAATCCAGGGTGCTTAAAATGAATTCTCCTTATCCCTCTCAAAGGGATCCTCAGCAGGTCTTCTGCATGAAACCATGGAAGATTAATCTCCGTGCTATTCTGCATTTAATCTTATGAACCCCTAACGCTATCTTAAGAGTTGGGGCTGGACATGGCATTGTTATCCAAGGACTCTTCTCTCTCTTTCCAGTTTTTCTCCCAGGCCATTAGTGGCCATTTTGCCGGCCAAGCAGATGTGCAAGGATGCAGACACCCAGCCCTGGGGTAGGTCCTGAACTCTGCCCAGATTCTTGTTCGTCTCTCCAGTGGGCTGATTCCAGACCTTTACAGGTGGTTGGTCATTAGAAACACTAAGTGTAGTGTGTAAGGGAAGGTTGCTGGAGAAATCAGGGTCTTGGTAGTCCCTGGCTCAGTAGAGTATGGATGTCCAACTCAGTTATGCTCTTTTTGGTAGTCCCAGCTGTGGAGCTCCAGGCAGCTGGAGATCCTTACCCATATAAGGTCCTGTTTGCCCTTGCTGCGATATTAGGCTATTCTGGTTATTGCTATTATTAGTGCTGCAGCCATCCCACAAGGTGATCAGCTCACGGCTGAGTCCTAGCAGTTGGCTGGCATGGCCCTTGGAGGTGGCTTGGTTTTCCACAGGGATTTCAGGGTCCAGTTTGTGGGGACACAGATCTGGGATCAATCTAAGAAAGCAGATTCACAGCCGCCTTAGTTCACTCTCACCTGGGTGTCACAACACAGGGGTTCAACTCTGCAGCCAGAACTAAGGGGATTGTTGTTGTTCTTGCTGTTGTGATCCTACCCTTTGACCAAAGGTACTCCGTGTCTCTGTTTCCCTGTCATTCCTTATGCCTCTCTCTTCAGCCCCTCTTATAACCCTCTGTGTCGGGTTGGGATCTCCCCTGACTTGGCCTTGGCTTCACACGCACCCTACTTAAAGCTGCCAAGGTTTCAAAATAAACAGCCAAAGAAGGGAATTACTCTCTGAGAAGCAAAATTTTTGGTTGTCTTGGAACAGGTCATCCATGCTGCTGGTTAGCACTGACACCGATTTCCAAGCTTCCCACGGCATGGCCAGTGCTGTTCTCCCCTCCCTGTGCCCTCCCTCATTTTCTCCTATTTTATGCCCTCCCCAGCCCCCATTCAGTCACCACCATTGACCAGGTGGTGCCACCCCATCCAGGGAGCTGGATGGAGGCTGGGCAGGGGAGAGGAGGGTGCTGAGGCATCAGCCGGTCCAAGGGGTAGCAGTGAGTTAGGGGATCAGAGTGCTCATTGTCTCTTAAAACGGGGCATATTGTAAGCCCCGCATTGCTCTGAGGGTCTCTCTGCAGGTCCTGGGGTAGAGCCCTTTCCACTTGGGGTAACTGCCCAACGTCAGGCTCGTCTGCTTGGCCATGCAAAGCCTCCCCCTTCCGTGGCCTGGCCTGAAGGAATATGTAACTTCTCTGTAGCCCCTGTGGCTTCCCTAGAAAGACAGCTGACTTCTCCAGCACACCAGCAATGCAACAGCAGCTGGCCTTTCTCTCCCTTCTGTGTAGCAACACCCAATAAAGCAGCCCCCTTCCTCCCCCAGCCCCCGACGGGGGGGCACGAAGAATTGGTACAAAAGCCCCTGGGCATGTTATTTGGGAAGGCCTTCCCTCTGCCACTTTAGGTTTTGGGAGAATGGGAAGGAGGATGGAGGCTTTGCTGGTTTTGCTGAGAGGTATCCCCCAGGATGGGTGCCCACCCTGTGGCATTCAGCTCAGAGGATTCTGGTGCCCGGACCCCCTGACTCCCCTCGACATCTAGCAAGGCCCCAGCCTTGCAGAGCAGTCCTATGAATATGTCGCTGGAGTATGTGGGTGGCGCCCCTGACTTTGGGGAGACTGTTGGGTGTTTAAGCTCGGGCAAGCTGCTAATGTGCTGGATGGCTTTGGGGCCCGAACAGCGAGCTGTGTGCTGCAGGATGCCGTGCGGAGGCGAGTCCCGGTAGAGCCAGGGGCATCTGAGGGAGCTTAGCGCTCTGGAGGACGAGGTCTCTTTTCCTGTGGAAAGTCTAGAGGTTGCTCCCTCCACTTCTGGGTTCACTCAGGAGACCCTGTTCAGACCCACTTCCACTTCCCTGAAGCCCGTAGGCTCACACCGCAGTGACCATCCATCCTGGCTGGAGCAACGCAATGGGGACGAAGCGATGGGAAGCCCCTACGTATTTTGGCTCTAAGCACCAATTACTATGCCATCCCTTAGGGATATGTTATGATAAGCTAAAGCCTTTACATCACTCAGTGGTAAAACATTTGTGATGTGATGCTTCAGGAGAAGAAGGAAGACAATTTCAAAGTGTGAAAAGAAAGCTAGCTTTTTATTAGCAGCCATCAGTTGGCTAGAATCTTATTTAGTATTGTATTAAATGATACTACTGTGTGCTGTCATAGAGCATAGCTGCTTAGAAAGAGCCTTAAAGAATGAGTTACAGAGCCCAAGGTACAGATATTCAGCCAGCAGAGAGTATCTTTCCTATCTTTGCATCCTAAAAATGCTGATTGAGTGGAACACTTTTACATCTGCTGACCTGACCATCTACATTGACTAGCACAGTTTTAATTAACAATATATTAGAATACTTAAGCAGATATTTAATGATAATTACTGTTAGAAGTCTGTGGTGGAAGGTGGCCTAGAACAAGACCTCATCGCCTGAAATTGGCATCGTAACTGTGGTTGCCAACGAGTTTCTTTGAGAGTTAGGCACTCTGCTATAATTCAGTGGCCTCCAGCTCCCTGGCTTTGTAGGCTTTAAGTATTTCATGTGTTATATAGCTAAGCTCTAACAGCATCTGAATTCTAGGGACTACACTTGAGTGGCCAGCAGCAAGTACAGTAATAGCAGCAGTGGGTTATTTCATTTATCTGCAAAGACAAGCGCATATTGTTCACCACAGACACGCTTTACATGGATGTAATATTTTATAGCTATGGGGGTTTTAAAAAAAAGGAAGTTTTACTGGCATCATTCTTCTCCACTGAAGTCCAGAGACTGTTTTCCTAGACTTGGAAGAGAGCAGCTTTCGGCCAGTGCTGAAAAACCCACCAAAGGGAAAGGGGTTGCGTGCACCCGTGTCCAACCACCCGTCATCGTACGGGGCTCCAACAGCTTCGCCCTGCACGAGGCCTCGCAGCTGAAGCAAGTGGATCTTAAAGGTCTTTTCCAGCCTAAAGATCCTATAAAGATTCTATGAAATGCCATTCTGGATTACCCGATGGATGACAGAAGCTAGTGGGGGTTTTGGTATCGCCACTGTACGGCCACGATTGCGTCCACGTCTTTAAACAGCACTGAGGAGCTTTGAAGTTGCAGGAGCCGACTTTTTATGGTGCGTGGAGGGATTTCCTCACGCTCAGCGGAAAAAGAGAGGAGAGCGCAGTGGACAGGCACATGGGCTGCTTTCCTTTTCATTCCTGATTTTGAAAGAATCCAATTTCTTCTGGAAATTAGACCATCTCGTTCGGTGTATCCGATTGTTTCCTAGTGCCTGGTAACTTCTCTGTGCTGAGGGCTGACCTGTGCTTCTCATTTAACGATTCGGTTCTAGCTGAGCCCTGTTTTTTAGTAGCCTGAGTTTGTCTTTTAAGCTCTGCTACGTAAACAGCTTTGCAGGGAGAGACAGAGGGTCTGAAGTTGCCGCAGTGATTGGTGGGCAGCCCGTGGAGGAAGCCTCCGTAGGTTATATTCTCTGAGATCTAAAGAAAAGGGACCAAATTGGGCAGCCGTGTGAGTGATGCTGGAGGGAGCGATGTGCCTGATGGACACGCTCTTCATACTGGCACAGGAGACGGCGCGGGCTTGGGCGTTGCTGCTGCTGCAACAAGGACAAGGCTGAATCTTGTATGTGCTATGGAAAAAACTTTTGATGAATAGAGGAAAAGAAGGGAGAAAGAATATGTTAGCTCCCAGACAGTGAGTCTGCATGGCAGAGAGAGGGTCAGGGTGGTCAGCACCAACGGAGATCTCAGGGAGGGAGGTGAGTAAAGACACGAGGATTGTGGAGGAAGGAAAATGTGTCTGGTCTTAGGTGCAGCAAACCTGATCTGTCAAGGAGGAGGGTATGAAGGACAGGCAGAGACATGAGGCTGGCACTGAGAGATGGAGATGGGATGGGGAGACACATGCATCTGTAGCCCGCCAGCTCAGGGAGGGCAGTTAAAGCTGGGAGAGTGTGTGTGTGGGTGACCCCAAGGGTCAGTATGGGGCTGAGGACAGGGCTCTGCTCTTCCAGCCCCCAAGTTTCTACCCCTGTGTCCATCCCCTCCAGCCAGGGGGGATCACTCATGGTGCCTGCACCACAGCCTAGTCTCCTCCACATCTGCCTGCTTCCCTCCCCACCACCGTTGGGGCCGGAGGTGGTTGCCCAGGAGGCAGGGATGTTTTTTAGGGGGCTTTGCTGCCACATGAGGGTTCGGGTTCTGTGTCCCGGAGCCTAATTCCCAGGGGATGGCAAGAGCTCAAATGCCTTTGGAGGTGCAGGGCCTCCCCTTGTAGATGGGTAGAGGGGGGATGGTCTAGAGCAGCCCGAGTGATTTGTGCAAAATCTCTCCCAATCTGAAATTGAATTAGCAGGAGATGTGCTTTTTGTTTTGCTTCTTAAGTAGAAACAGCTGGGGCAAAGGGATGGGGGGAAGTAGAGGGGAGAGAATAAAAAGAAGCTGCTTAATCAGCCTTACTTTTGGGCAACTGCTTGGAGATCTCCCTGCAGGGCTGGGTTCCCGCTTCCCATACACATCTACTAGCATCTCTTCCCAGAGTTTTTATTTTTCAGTTGGAAAATGTAGGTCAGCGATAGAGCGTTAAGTCACACCACGCTGGAATATGTAGGTCAGGCTAACTGTACCAAGAAAAGGAAAAATTTAAAAAGAAAAAAAAAAAGGAAAGAAATTTTACAACCGCTTCCAGCAGGAAAAGGCCACGCTGGGAATTGGGCTTTTGAATGGGATATCCTCTCCCGATCCAAGCGCCCCGGCTGGGACGCCCTGCAGTTTGCAGCCAAGAATAACAGGAGGATCAGAGAAGGGGGAAAGGGGGAGAAGGGGAGGGCAGGGGGTCTGACCAGCTCATATGACCCTCCATTAGAGACTTATAAAAAGGGCTGGTACGAGCTCATTTTTCATGAGTTTTAATCCCTCCTTCTTATGATGCTGAGCCAAGGGTTTTTTTTCTGGAGAATCTGAGTCACAAGGCTTGCAGCTGGAAAGAGAGGATTGATAGCGGCGGCTCAGCAAGGCACAACCACATCTGGAGCGCTGGGAGGGGAGCAGCAAAGCCACCGGTTTTCAACACCGCAGTTGTCTTTGAAGGAATGGGGGAAGAGTGGGAAGAACACACCAGAAATATTAGGAAGGGGAAGACGGTGGTTGTCCTTACGTCAGTGTTTCTGCTGCTGCTCTCAGGAGCTCCTGGAGCAGAGGGTTGTTGTAAACAGGGTGGTGCGTGTGTGCGTGCAAGCAGGGGAAGTCCGCTTTGTGACTTCACGTGGGGCTCAGCCGGAGGCATGTTTGGGAGCAAGGAGATCTCTTATGAAGTCTGGTGTCCCCAGCCTGTGTTTGCCTGTCTTTGGTTTTATTTGGAAACCGGGGGAAATAAGAGGGATTTTTTTTTTTAAAAAAAGAAAAGGTGTTTTCCCCCTTATTCCCTTAAAAAAAATTATGAAGGGTGGAGTAAAGAAAGAGCTTTGGGGGAGAAGAGGACTTGCCAACCACTGTGGCAGACGAGCATCTCTCCTCACCTCCAGACCATGCAGTATTTTAGAGAGAAGGGGATTTTCGCTGGAGCTCGACAGGAGTCCTGTCCCCTGAGCTGCCAAGTCTGCTATCTGAGCAAGAGAGGAGCAGGGGGGATGCTTTTCCTCTGGCTCAGCCTCAGCGCATTCCCTCACAGTACGGGCTGGGCTTCCTTTAGGCAGGAGAGCATTAAAGCTGTTTGGTGTAAAACCCAAGGCTCTTGCCCGGTTTCAGTTGGGTTTTCATGCCTGTCAGTCAGTACTTCATTTGCATGCTTCCTAGCAGATGCTGATGAGGGACAAGAGGTGCCTATGTCCTGTTACATCCCCCTGCCTGCTCCTTCTGTCCGACAGTCTGGAGCCTTATTTTCTATTATCCTTTTCCCAGGATAGGTAGCAAGCAAAGGCTATTGGCATATTTAAATTTTATCTGTCTTCACTATGGGAATGGGAAGAATATCTCCCTGGGTGTTAATCAGGATGTGTCCCTCCTCAGTCCTCACTGCAAACTGATGTGTACAGCTGGCTCCTTTCTACTGCGTTTTTAATTATGGGACCTGATGATGGATATCTCACACTGTGCTGGGAAAGGGCAGTTACACAACAGTACAAAACTTTCTAGAGCCCTCTCTCTGGTGAGAATTGCTTACAGGAAATGTGTCCCTGACAGGTAGAGCACTTGTCTTCCCTGGTCACGTTTTCAGTAGTTACCCGTGCAGAGGAACATACCCAGTTTGGACAGAAACAGGAAAGCACAGGCAGCAGCTCTATTCAGAGGTTTCTGGTTGCTTCATTATTTTCTGCCACTTGCAGGAATCTGAATTCACATGGAAGAAGGAATTTCATTGCCTATGCCATTGTAGCTGGTTAAACAAGGTAAACCCCAGGCTGCATCCTGCCTTCAGGTTGGACATGGGAATGCCTGTTGGTGCTTCTTGCACCCTGCTATCCAAGCAAAGGATGCCTGGGCTGGGAGGATGCTGCCTCCTCCTCCAGTAGGTCAAGGCTACCTGGACACCTGAAGGACCAGGACTGCAAGGCGGCAAACATCTGTGCTGCAGTGTGGGCACGGTCATAACGGTTGGACTTCACACAACAGCCTCTTGGCTCTTCCCATGAGTCTGGCTCTTGCCCCTCCGCTCCTTGCCACCTCTCCATCCACACCTTGCTGTCAGCTCTGAGCTTCTTCTCTAACACCCCCAGCTCTGCCCTGTAGCCCCTCTGTCCCCCCTTTCCTGAGCGTTGCATGCTCTCCTCCCTCCTTCCTACCCTTTTTCCCAGACATCCCAGTCCTGGGTGCTTCACACAGGGTGGTGCATATCCCCAAGCTGAGACCTGTGCTGCTCTCCTTCCTGCACTCTCCAAGTCCCAAAGTGCTACAGAGCTCCGTGTGACCCTGCAACCCTCTTCCACTCCACGTTTTGAGCCCCCACACACCTCTGCTAGCCCCACCTCAGCCCTCACCTGCATGACATCTCCTTGCTGTTTCATCGGGCTGCCCTCATGACTTGTCCAGCAAAATTCATGTCCTGTCTGCTGCTCCTCCTCTTGGCACACAGGGACACCATAGTTTGCCTCCCTGGCAGACTTTTGGAGTGTTAAGGAACCAGGTAGTGCTCAGACGAAGACTGTTTTCCCAGGAGGGGAATAGCCAACGTGCTCCAGCTAGAGCTGCTGGAGCTGTTACTTGGGCTTTCCCACGCTTTGATTGTCCTGTGGTTCCCAGCACTAGGAAGGATAAAGTAATATTTTTGCCAGTCTGGGAGCTTTTAAAAGGTTCAGTTTTATCCCACTCACAATCCTGAACCAGCAGTCTGCTTCCTTTGCTCCTGGTTCTTCCTGGACCAGAAGCAAAGGCAGATGTGGCTGTGGAGCTTATTAATGGATGTTTTGGACTAGCTGTCCCAAATACCAAGTCTTGAGAGCTCAAGCAGAGCTTTTACTTCTAACTGCATCCTTACATAACTAAATTCCTTTAAAATGTGGATTCAAATCACTTGCGAAAGTAGGGCACAGGCGCCTAAATCCCTGAGAGCGTTTGGAAATGTTTACTTGTGGTCTTTGTTAGGAGTCTGAGCCTAAATGGATCTGCCCTAAGACATGCAGCGCCGATTTGCTTCTCAGGTGTGTTTTGCAAGTCAGGGAGGAAAAGTGACCGGAAGGTGATGAACTGGTAATGGTGTTAAGCTGAGGTAAAAGGGAGCGAACAGCCAAGCCCGTATCGATTTGCTTTGAGCACCTGGCTTTGCATTAAAAAGCATAAGGAGCAGAAATACCATGGAAAAAATAAATGCAGATTCTTAAACTCTGAAGAAGCTAAAGGCAATATGGGGGGGGGAAACCCAGAAAGTGTTATCTAAATAACCTAAAAATGCATTAAAATCGAATCCATGGTCACTAAGTAGTTTGGTGATGTGCATAGGCCTTTGGATATTCATCTGCAAATACCCATATCTTCCAGCACTAAGTGATGGTGTTGCATCGAGGCTGGACTGTTGTGATACTCCAGCCACTTTATTGGCAGATCCTCCTGAAAGGCCTGATTTTGAACTCTTTATTTTACCCAAATGTCTTATGAATTTCAGAGGAGCCAGTCATGCGCCTGTAAACGAACTGCAAATATATCTAGTGGAGCCTAGGCATTTACCCTAAGAATGAAAATGGTCAGGGGATTCATATTCAAAACAAGGAACAGCTATTTGACATCTGCTTCATAGGAAGGTGCAAGAGTTCTACAACGCAAAGATGTGGAGAATCAATTTTACTTGATTTTCCTGTGTTTCACTCAATCAGACTTCACATGGCAAGGGATGGCTGAAGCCTTCATGTGTGATCCGTGCCATGATGTGTCAGTCCGTCCGTAGCTGTGAATCTTACCTTCTGGAAATTGTTCTTTCCAGCATTACCAGTTTGCAGTGCCCTTGTCACCTGCAGTCCATACGGGGTATAACGGAGTGGAAAGCCCCTGTTTGTGCTGCACTGCCTAAATGCACGAGCCACGTCCCTGGCTGCTGGGGAATGTGTGCCAACGTGTGAATGTCATGTCTGGGATCCTGTGCGCCGAGCCTAACCTCATATCCTTCAAGTGTAGTAAATACTGCTTTATACTACTGTGAAAGTGTGAAGGGGTGGTTCGCTCAGCAAAGGGCTGGAAATTTTAAGGAAACATGGTAATTGCAGTCAGCCTGGAAACACTGTGATACAAACTTTCCTATAGCATTCATAAAGCAAGTTTCCAGTTTATCAGTGCAAATGTCTCTGACCTCTCCGGGTCTAAAACCAGCTTGGTTTAGCAGAGTTTAGATCAGCGGTCTGCTATTTTACATCAAGTGCTGAGGTAACTGTAAAAGTGGTACCTTTTTTCCAAACCCCAAGGAATCCCAGGTTTGGTCAGAGCCCTGAACACAGCCTTGGGTTGAGTTGACATAAACCAGGTTAATTGAAATGGTGTAAGCAGCGAGTCCCTCTGCTTTAGGCTGGAATGCATTTGGAGCTGCTCATGCCGACAGATGATCAGGCAGACCTGAGGGGCTGGCAGCTTTGGCAGGGGGCTGAAGAGCAGCTGTGGACAGGCTGTCGTAATCTCTTTAACAAGCATGGCTGCAGCTGCAAGAGAATGTCTGTACACAGCCCGAGGGCTGCAGTTATTTAAGGATCCAAATGTGTAGATGGCAGCATCGCTGTACGGCTAGTTGGCCTCTCCAGATAACTAATTGGTATCAGAAAAGTGGTCTGAAATTCCTCCTGACCCCACAGGTAGGGTGCAAGTGATGCTTATTTCTGCAGACACACAGTTAGAGCCCCTGGGAAGTGTTTTGTGAGAAGGCAGAAGATGAGAGGAGAAACTTCTGTGGTTAAAACCTCTGCTGAAACTGTAAGTCAGACCTTAAATCTCAACTCTTTTCTAATTCATGGATGAACTCTTCCATGGAAGGAATATCCCGATGCTTTTTACAGTTTTTCGGGGGGCTACCCATGCCCTTCCTTCCCTGACTTCCCCAGGAACCCTGTCAGCACAGGTGGCTCTGTCCTCCTCCCCCCCTTTTTGGGGTAAAGATTAATGAAAGTGGCTTCGTGCCTCTGTGTGAAGACCTTTGCAGAGCTTAGAGGGGTACACACGTGCTGCTTAGGCTAACGTGAGCCCCGAGTCTGCGGCATCAGCGATGCTGTGCCACGGGCGAGATAGAAAAGTGTCCTGTTAGAACACCTTGCTCTCCTCCTCCTGTCGTCACTCCCCTCCAGCCTGTGCAGCGGCTTGTTGCACAGCCCAGGCGAGCAGATAACGGGAGGTGTGTGACAGCAGCTGCCCCCGGGCATCCGTGGATGTTTGGATGTTAGAAACCAGCAGCCAGCAGTGCCATCCTTCTCCACATTTCTCTGCACTGGCTTCTGTTGGATGCCTGTTTTGGTCAGTGCTGAGTATTCCTCCCACTCTCCCCTACCCCGCAAAAAAAAAAAAAAGGAGCTCCTAGGGGTCTAACCAGCAGCTGGAAAAGTGATTGAGAGTGTGTTAGCAGAGGATGCAAAGCAAAGAATTAATTACACCCTCAACAGTGGTAACAGTGATGTAAGAAAAAAATACTTATTTTAGGCTTCTCATCCTGCAGTGAGCTCAAGATTGGCCTCATAAAGAGTATATCTCTACAGACGCTCCGTTTTTTGACAATAGCAAGATACAAGAACTCAAACTCACTTGTTGTCAGCTCTCAGACAAGGTATTTCTTTCTTTCCTTCTCTTTTCCCAACTCTGAAAGGAGCGAGCTTGCCCGGAAGGTGCAGACCCAGCTGTCTGCAATGGAACAGGGCTGCAATGAAGGTGAGAATGGCCTAAAGCAATCAGCATGACTTCAGCTTGCGTTTCTGCCCAGGGAGGTGGGGCAAAATCTCCTTTCATGTTACTGCGATGAGATCAGTGGGTATGCGAGGTGTTTGTTAACAGCCACCTTAAAAAATGGTGACATTTTTCCTTTAAAGGCAACAATATTGAAACCTCCTGGGTCTAATATTTCTCATTAGTATGAAAATCAGCTAAAAATGTGCATTTCTTTTTTCTCTGCCTGCAGGTGGAATAACAGGTTGAGAGTGTAGTTGGCAGGATGACGCCTAAATGCCACACAAACCCAATCTTCCCTGGAACTGAGTTCAGGCTTTTATGAATGCAGTTTTTCAGTACTGGCCGATGGGAAACAGGCCAACCCCATTTCAGGGAGAGCGGGGCAGTAAGGTGATGAAAGGATGTTGCCAGCAAAGATGCTAGCGCCCAGGGAAGCTGGGGGTGGGGGAACTAGCTGGGAAATGAGTCTTTGCACTAGACCTCAGCCATCCTCTCTTTGCCTAAAGGAGCTTGGAGGAAGACCTGGCCCTTCCATGTTATGTGTAAATTCAGCAACTGGCAGCTGCTTTGGGAGTTGGAGGGATTTCTTGGTACCAGGGAAGGGTGTGATTACGTGGTATTTCGTATTTTCAAAACAATTACCCATCCTCTTGCACTCACCATTTGTAATGTATGTGGCGTTGCTTACAGCTCATCACTCAAAGGAAAGCCAGTCCCTAAGGGATGGCCGTAGAGGAGGAAGGAAAGAGAACAATCTAAATAACGAAGTATCTTCTTATTCCCCGCATCTAGAAGGCTAATCCTGAACTACGTGAGGTAGGGTTCCCCTAAAGCTGAAGGGGGAGTTTCGCTTCAGCGAAGAAAACGGAGTTCACATCTTTGATTTTGTGTAAATAAATATATGAAGGAACTTCCAGAATCAGCAGTAGCAGGCATTGTGGAGCTGGGCAATTTTCTCTGCTAGGAAGATAACATCTGAAAGGTCTAATTATAGCTACAGTTCAGCATCCAAGGGAAATCCCCACCATTAATCTTTAGTAGCTGCCGCTGCAAAATTTCAGGGTCTGAACCATGACCTGCTTGTTAATTTACGTTTACTACAAGCCTGGCAAACTACAGGCTTTTCTGTTGGTGAAAAAATCTTCCCTTGCTGACCCATCCCTGCTCTTGTCTGCTGTTGAGAGAAGCCTGCGTTAGGAGCAGACCGAAGCTAGCCATTCCCGTGAGCGCGCCGGTGGCCTCGGGAAGCTAAGGATTACAGAAATACTGATGGGTTTGTTCATCCACCTGACATACAGAAAGTCTGGAGGGCTTCCCGGGGTAGACAGACCTCTAGGCCGTGTGTATGGCAACCCTTTCGGTGCATCCATTGAGCTGTTCTTGCCTTCCTCAACTCCTCTTCCACGGGTGGGTCACTTCAGTGGTAAAGCCTGGGAGTTTCCAAAGTGGGAAACAGGGCCTCTTCAGCTGAATTCGGCGAGGTGCCGCTCGTGTCTGGAAGGTGAATCCTCTTCTTCCTGTTGCTGCCTCTGTTTGGTGGAATCCACGGCACTGTAGGACCGGGATGTGCCCTTCACTTGCAGTATGTTTATGTGAAGCATGGGACATAATCAACGCTGAGTCTGCTGCTGTCCTGTAATTGCATGGGATGGGTTCCCAGTTAACCAGGTCCTTAGCAAACGGTGTGATGCACCTTAGGGCACCCATTTAAAAAGCCATGTTAGTCTTGTAAAGAAGTCTTGTTATGAAAGAATTAACCATTTGCCTGCTCTAGGTAAAAAAAAAAAACAAACCCAAATTTCTTTTTTTTGTCACACTCCTAAACCCTTACCAAGGGCTAGGTATGCAGTGAATCATAGAATCATAGAATCATAGAATGGTTTGGGTTGGAAGGGACCTTAAAGATCATGTAGTTCCAACCCCCCTGCCATGGGCAGGGACACCTTCCACTAGACCAGGTTGCTCCAAGCCTCATCCAGCCTGGCCTTGGACACTTCCAGGGCTGGGGCATCCACAGCTTCTCTGGGCAACCTGTTCCAGTGCCTCCCCCCCCTCTCCGGGAAGAATTTCTTCCTGGTATCTAATCTAAACCTCCCTGATTTCAATTTATACCCATTACCCCTTGTCCTATCACTACAGGCTCTTGTAAAAAGTCCTCTCCCAGCACCCTTGTAGGCCCCCTTCAGATACTGGAAGGCTGCAATGAGGTCTCCTCGGAGCCTTCTCTTCTCCAGGCTGAACAAGCCCAATTCTTGCAGCCTTTCGTCATAGGAGAGGTGCTCCAGCCCTCACATCCTTCCCCCCTAGCTGAAAAGCGTGCATGGAGATGATTACAAAACTAGGGAAGGAAATACATGCCATACACCCAAATATTTTAGGAGATTGTTCATGAATACAATTCAGTTTCTTAAATCTTAGATTTCAATCTAAATTCCTCCACCCTGCAGCCACCTTGTCCTGGCTGCAAACATTTTTATTTGCCCTGCAAATACAGCGATTGCCTGTCCAGTTTTTCCCTTATAATGCCCTCTTTTTCCAGCTGAAACAGTCACCTAGGTGAAATATGAGGACTCTGGACTAAGATTTCCAGGTGCCTCTGAGCTTGGCTGGAGCAGTCACTTGCTGCGCATATGCTTGTCATTTGTGCCGTGCACGTGAGTAAGTTCGGCGTGTCAGAGAACTTCTGGGTGTGCTGCTCACGGTACATACACACATATCTCTCAGCATAAATGTCCAAAATCTGCTCCAGCAGATCCCAAAATGAAGCAGTGGCATAGATATCTCACAAAACAGCTGATTTTCAAACCTATCATCAGTGGGACCCTCCTCTGATAGTTCAGTGTTTAGCACAGCAGACACCGAACTCGTTCAGATTTCCTCTAAATCCGGAGGAATATGAAGTTTCAGGAGGACATCTCTTAGAGCGGTGCTACTGTGCACCGGAGGATGCCAGGTTCCTACAGAGAGAAAAAAGAACAGGCAGGAGCTGGATTCTGTAGCCTAATCCTTAGGGTAGTTGCTGGGGAGGGAAATCCCTTGATCTGGTGTCTGCTCCTGTGTATTGCTTCTACTCTACCCCTTATGTACTTTGCAATACATTTTTGGTGGATAAAAAATCAAAGATCTTGGGTCCAGGACAAAGAGCATAGGATTCACCCGTCACTACCCCAGAGCACTATTTTGGTTCTTGGCTCTTTGATGTTAAATGAATGTTTTGTGTTGACACAAGTGTTTTGGAGAGAAGGTGCATGTCCAGAAAAGCCTGCAGAGGCTGGTGATGAGAGCGGCTCTGAGGGTGCAATAGTTGTAACCCTGCCACGAAGACAGCCTAAGCGTCCTACCTGGAAGGTGCCCCTGCCACTCTCATGAGGGTCTGCTGTCCTCCCCGTTAGAAGGGGCAGTGGCGGCAGATGCCGTGTGGAGTGGACATCCCGAGTCGGTGTACGGGCGTCATGTCCCTGCTGACCAAGCGCAGCAGATCAGCCCCCCCAGCCCAGACTCTGGAGCCTGGCTGGACTTCAGGCAGGCTCCTGGGGTTGCTCCACTGCTTTTTGGGGCCTCGGATCTCCGTGTCCTGGAGACAGCCAGAGATGTAAATCACGGAGCTGGTAGATATTGGGGTAGGAGAAAGGGGGAGTTCAGCAGTTTAAGATCCCAGTGCCTAAATTCTGTAAGCATTTTCGCCCACCCTGTCTTTTCTGGTATAAAGATTCTACCATTCCTTTCATCTATAGCACAGGTTATATAGAATATCTCCTGTACAACTTATTGTATGTCTTTTCAAAGTACTTGTGCTTCTAATTATTGGTTCTAGGGGAACATGCTATTTATATTTATCAAACACATTGTCTAATGATATATATACACATATGCATGTACAAAGATGCATACACACATGCATATATATATATTTGCATGTGCAGTAGTGCAAACATACATGCATGCATACATACACATGTATGTGTGCATATACAGGAATAACTGGGAGTTACTGGTTTGGGCTGAATCTTGTATTACTCATCAGTGGCTGATCAGCGCAGACTGAAGGCTGGGGATCTCCTCAGCTGGAGACTCAGCTTTCTGACAACAGAAATTCCCTGCACGCTGCCAAACGCGACCTCCCTTGAAAGCATCCCGCATTTTTCATCCCAGCAATCAATAACCTATGTCCTGTTCCCACGGAGCACGTAACCATGTTAGCGTTTTGTATTTCAGTTTCATTTGTAGCTCCATTGGATTTAAAGTTTGCATGACCATGTGTAATATCCAAGCTAACACAAAAGCTAATGGTAGAAGCCCCACCTGGCCAGATTCCATATTCAATGCCTGTGTGAATAATGGCATTATTGTGTTAGGCAGAGTTTACAATGGAAATTCAGAGCAGCTACAGGTGGTTTGAAATCAAACAAAGAAAAGTCCGTTTACTCAGCGAGCTTGCTACAACATGGTTGCAATTCAGTATCAGCTGATGATGTAGATAAGCAGCCATCTGTCACCCACCATGTGCTTTCCTCTGCGGGCAGCCCAGGGGCCTTGGGATTCTCCCTGGGCATCTGCCCTGCTGTTCCCTCTAGGTATGGCTGCACTTCCCAGGCTTCCCAGAGAAGACCCCACAGCACGTGTTTTGTGAGGGGTCGGGAGGAAGGGGACCCCCTGGATGAGTTGCATCGGTAGTGGAAAAGAAATTATTTGACTAGGTCGATGCAGGACTCCCTTCCTTCCTTTCACTGGTATATGAGTACACACACTCCTGCACAGCAAAAGCAAGTGGTTTATCAGTGGTATATGTAACGGGCCTAAATATCAGAAGTAGAGCTCCCTCTTGGAACCATGACCTGGCCATGACAAGCTGCTGGGACATTACGGAGGTGTGATGGCTCAGGAGCTTCAGCCAAGCCTGCACTGCTGTGCCGCTGCCGAGCCATGCCCGCTGCTGTGGGCACGGTGGTGGAAGACCTTTAACCACGGGTAGCAGCGTGTGTGGGAGTATCTTGACTTGAAATGAAAGTGATGGCAATATGAGCTGCTGCTGATATGGCCGCAGCACCCCCGGTGAGGAACAGGGCTGTGCTCTGCCAGGCGCGCGTCAGGGCACTGTGCTGCCCAGCTCTTCTGTGCCCGTTCTTCCAGCCCTGCCCCTTCTCTGCAGCTCCCAGCCCTCTGCGGGTCTTCTCTGTGCCAGGGCTGGGGGCTAAGCCCGGAGCCAGACCCTCGCTACCCCCCCCGCCTGGCAATATTCGCTACCTCTCTCCCCCCAAAGAGGTGCCAAAGTGGGGCAGAGCTGTGGGGCCAAAGGGCTAAGGGCTCAGGGCTGGGCTCGGGGGCGCTGTGGGGCTGGTGAAGGCCTAGCTGCTTTGAGAGATGATTGAGAGTCCCACTTAGGCACCAAGGTGCAGCTTCCACCATGAAATGAAGTCTCCCAGGGACACATCCTGGCCTCACAAAGAGCAGAATAAGTGGGGAGGAGAGGCTTAGCTAAGGGAGAGGGAAAGACTGACTGCCCCTTTTGGAGGTGTCCCCCCCAACCCCATTGACATTTCCTCCAGCAATCCTAACAGTATTCCTGTCCTTGGGGGTCACAGCACTTTCTGAGCATTCCTATCCTGAAGAATCTGAATGCTATGGACCACTTCCCACTGCTCAGCTTTACCAGGGAATGCGATATTCATTCCACACGGAGAGATGTGTTACTAATTTCACCCATTAAATAATTCAGGATTGAGCAGAATGACTCTGCGGTAGCCGATCATATACTCAGGATGACTTAACTATGTCTGGTTTTCAGCTGACAGATTACAGTCGCCCTTCTGACATGCTTGTTATGGGGTGTTTTAGGAACACGGGAGGAAGGTGCGTCCCAACCTCTGAGCTGTCTGCAGGGCGACCCAGCACCTGCAGACCCCAAGACCTGCCTGCGAGGAGCTGCTCTTGGCCGGCCGATGTGGAGCTGTGCTGTCAACGCACAGCAGAACGGCAGTGGGGGTCATGAGCAATGGGTCTTAGGGCAGCCAGTGTGTCGGACCCACTTAGTACTGACGGATAAGGTAATAAGGGTTGATTTTCTGGTGGGAGATCACGGCTCAAGCAAAACGTCTTCTCCCTGGGCTGTCTGTGGCTAGCAGCTGCACCAGACAGAAACAAGATCTCTCCTGTTGCCAAAGACATTTGCTATAGCCTTGTACCTCTTATTTTGTCATCCTGTCAGTCCTCTGGGGATCCTTTAGGAGCAGCAAATAGTACATGCGAATCTGGAAGAACCTTTTGGCAAGGCACAAGTTGTCAAAGTGATCTCTGTTCAGGGGCTTTACACCGGTGAGTGCCGCAGCCCGCACACAGCACTGTACTTTGCCCCTGTTGCCATCTACTTGGTGCGGAACAGAAGCCTAAAACCTGTGTGATATGCAGGGAGATAACAGAGCCAGTGTACAGTCCGGTATGAACTGGTTAATACAAAGAGTCGGTATCTACACTGGGAATTTCCACTGGTGGAGTCACTGAGATCCCATTGCTGTATGGTTGTGTGCGAGAAGCCTCTCCACTTGTCCGCCTTTGAAACTTGCCCTAATGCAGCTGCAGTGGGCAGGGGAGAGACAAATCTCCCGGTCAGGCGAGAGGAAGGAAGGCTTAGGTGCAAGAGCCTTAGGTCTGTAGAGTCACTGGGTGACCTTGCCCAAGTCACTTGGACATCGGAGTTTCTCTTCCCCATGAGTTAACAGGTAAACAGGATTGCCCTGCCCCACAGGAGTGTTGTCAGGATACATATTGCAGGGATGTGGGGGTGGCACAGCGTGATGTAGTGAGGCCTAAAATCCAGTCACCGCACAGTCCCGGAGGGCGTCGGAGTGCTTGGCTCTTCCTTGTGTGAATTCCAGATGACCTACCAGACATCACTTACCTTAACCTTCAAAACATTTCTGTTACTTATTAGGCCCCTTGTGTACTAAAGATAATAGCGGGGCAGTGACTTTCCACAAAAAGCACCAGTGGATTCAGTTTTCTTGACTCTAGGCGCTATCCCATAAACACAGGAGTTGCCTTTCTTAAGCTTCAAACTCTTTAGTGTTTTGTTTCTTTTTGGTTGGTTGGGGTTCTTTTTGCTTACACCTTTTGAGGAGAGGGGAAACAGCCTGGGTGTAAGAGTTATACTCAAAGATTTTGTAAAGGACAGTACAGCTTTTCACCTTTAGGACTTCACCGCAGAGTTATCTCAGGCTCAAATCTAGATTTGAGGACCGGCATTGGGACCGGTATTGAGACCGGCACTGTGTAACATCTTCGTCACTGACATGGAT
>NW_010232603.1:47295-54910 GCF_000690775.1 Eurypyga helias | reverse complement strand
TAAATATATATATTTTAATGAATATTTACCGCGGCAAAAACTCCTTGCAGATTATTTATCAGCACAGTAACTACAGGATCCAGGGATTATTTCACAGTTTTCTCCCCAGAGAAAGCTAGACACTATGTCAAACAACAGTATAGAATAATCATCAATACAAAAGAGAACAACAGAGATTACAGCCTTTAGTTACCTGTCAATTGACTTTTGAGGAAGAAAATGAGGGCTAACATCTCCAGAGATTAAGATATAGATCAAAATCACTAAGTACTTTTCATAAACAACGTCTTATAATTTAAGATTTTATTTTTCACTAATGTTTTGTGATGCAAATTCTAATACATATATCCTTTATTTTATTATAAAGTATATTTTCCCTAGGTCATAGAAGTAGAGTTCCTTGAAATTATTACTACTGTATTCATGATTTTAAAGGTATTTTATTTTATAACCTCATTATTTTTCCTAGATTTGATCACATTCAGATTATACAGGATTAATATAGTTGTAACACTTTTCAAAAGATTCATTCATTCTGATTCTTCAACATCTTGCAATAAAATGACCAAAAGAAAACAGGATTTGTTACTTAGACTCCTCAGACATCAGCATTCAAACAGAAGTGAAATGCAATAAATATAATTTTAAAAGACTGACAGCTCTTTGAAACCAAACTGATCTTTTAACTGTAAAGTCAGTTTTAATGCCTGAAATTACCTTTTTTTCCAAGCTCCTCCATGAGCTTTGGGGATTTTTACAGTAGCAATTATATGTTTTAAAATTCTATCTTTTTTGAGAAATTAAAGATCTACAGAACCTGCAAATGAAAAGCTCATTACTATCCATCTATGAAAAAAATCAGAGGAGACTGATTATAATTACAGTGATCCCAAGCATAGTTTAAAGCATGAAGAATAAAAGCTTTCACTTAAACAATTATTTTAAATCATATTTTTACTTCTCACTGCAAATATGCTAATATAATTATGTGATTATGCGGCATAGATTTGTTCAAATTCTTAGCTTTTGTACAATCTAATGTTTGAAAATTATGAAAAACTTAATTATAGACAACTGATCAATTTGTGATTTATGTCAAGTTCCACTTGCAGTTGAAATTGGAATTGCACTCTTACCCTGAAAAGTGTTTTTTTCATTAATCAGATTTAGGACCCGAAGCTGGTTTGCTCACTGCAGATGTATTCCCAAAAGTTAAGAAATATAACTGATTTCTTCTAGTTTTTTGCAATTCAAGATTTTAAAGCTACAAGATCCCACCTCTCTTAATTCTTTTCATTCATATGTTTGAAAGTTTCTGCCCTTCTGAGTCAGTTTGACAGTTTTTAAATACCAATTAATTAAACTGAAATGAGGAAGACTAACAACTGCAAAAAAGAACATTGTTGTCCTAACCAAATGAAATAATTCAACAAGCTCCTGTTTTAAATCCTTCATGGTTGTCACAATGACTAGTCCAGGCTTTAAAACATATTTTTACATTTAAAAACAATACTGAAATGTTGAAGTCTGCACTTTGATTCTCTGGAAGCAAAGATTCTCAGCCTGGAGAAGAGAAGGCTTCGGGGAGACCTTATTGCAGCCTTCCAGTACCTGAAGGGGCTACAGGGAAGCTGGGGGGGACTTTTTACAAGGGGCTGTAGTGACAGGACAAGGGGTAACGGGTTTAAATTGAAAGTGGGGAGGTTTAGATTAGATATCAGGAAGAAGTTCTTCCCGGCGAGGGTGGTGAGGCCCTGGCACAGGTTGCCCAGAGAAGCTGTGGATGCCCCATCCCTGGAAGTGTTCAAGGCCAGGCTGGATGAGGCTTTGAGCAACCTGGTCTAGTGGAAGGGGTCCCTGCCCATGGCAGGGGGGTTGGAACTAGATGATCTTTAAGGTCCCTTCCAACCCTAACCATTCTGTGATTCTGTGCTTCCTACACTCGACAATGACAACTTAACTGGCACAAACTAGCTGTGATTATGAAGTTCACAGTGCCCACAGCTGCAACACAGGACTTCTGCACGCTCCACACCACGCCTTCTCCACCTGAAGGTGAAGTCAGCTGGAACTAGACTTGAACCAGAGGATTAGCCAGCATAGGGACAGTGTGGTTGAACAGAGATCCTGGCTTTGAGTCTGGGTTCCCTTTTCCACAGACATAAAGAACTGAGGCTTCTATCATGGCCAGCCAGTGTCAGAGGCAGTTCATCTGCAAAGCAGATCCACTATGCCATGAACAGCACGACACATGGCCTGCTCTCTGCAGACTCCATCTCAGCACTGAACACAGCCGTGTTGCTTCCACTGTCAGCTGCGCCTGATGAGCCATATTGCCACGTTTGCCCAGAGCACAGCCTGCGCCGGTAAACCTCAAAGAGCAATGCTGGCTCTGTGCCATAGCAGGGGCTGGGATGTGCCTTCATGCTGTCCCCAGATCTGCTGGAGAAAACTGTATGCAGGCAGGCCCGTAAGCATCTCTGCAGAGAGCCAGCTCCCATCCTGCAAGGCCCGTGCCAAGCTGGAGCACCAAGTACATCCAGGTTTCTCTGAGCAGAGCCATGGGGCTGTCTGTGCTGTGCACCACAGCGCTCCAGCTTCCAGTGGGGTATATTTGCTCAAACGCGATGCCAAGCTTATGATGGCTCCTTGTGTTTGTCTGAAGCGTGATGCAGAGATACCAGAGTGACTTTTGAGGGGCAGCTTGCAGGGCAGTGCAGTGACGCAGCCCACACAGCAGCTCTGCAGTGCAGCCCACTACTTACGTCTTCCCGTTACCCAGGGAATCCTAGCCCCCACAGAAGCACAGGAACAACAGGTTTTTAATAAGTATTTCGTGATTGAACTATCTAACTTCTGCTTGTTATTTATATCATAGAATTGTGTAGGCTAGGAGAGACCGCTGGATGGAGATCACCCCATCCAACTCCCTGCTCAAAGCAAGGTGTACACCCAAACTAATCTGGGTAGCTGTATCTACTTTCAAGTCAACCAATGCACTTCCATTTCAGTTATCCTCCATTAAACACATGGAAATATATTATTTATTGTTTCAGGATCTACTATGATTCAAAGCCACCCTATTCTCCATAAACCTAAACAGAAACTTCTTACCCTAAACTCACTGACTCATCACTGTACCATCAGTGAGCTCTCTTAGAATCAATCATGTGAAATTTATTTATGGAGTGATATGCACTCTTCTTAAGAGCAAGACTAGAAACCATTGCAGACCCATACAGGTTGCTTTGGTCTCCATATGTGGGCAGACACTAGCGTACACAGTTTCACATGCAGTGCTGTACGCAAGAGTTAACGTACAGTGTACAACTGGCAATGCTCATGAGATAATACGAATAACACTTAGAGGAGAATGAGGCAAGAAATTTGGTAGCACCTAAACACAGCACAGGAATCAGTTAATATTCACAAAAATAAGAACACAGAACAAAACATTATCTTGACAAAATGTTAAGTTCCAATAAAAATTATTGGCTTATTTTCTTTTTAAAGTGCTGCTTCCTACTAATATTGTGACAGTTAATGAAAGAGCTTCTGAACTAGACGCAGTCCTGAAGTTCTGGATGACAAAAGCACATACATGAGCAAAATGTCTAACGGACTTTGTCTTGCATGAAAACAGATTCTTTTAGTTATTCGTACTAGCCTCAACATGTTTTAGAAATCTCAATCATTTTTAGAAGAACTGTTCTAGCCAAACTTTAGGAGACCAAACACTGTTCAGCTGAGCTTGACAAGGCATTCTGTACAAATTTATCAATCAATGTAAGGAATACACTGTTCAACACAAAGAAAAAAGCACACCACTTCTTCCTCTAGAAATTAAAGGTCTGTGACTTAGCGAAGAATGGCATTCCTTTCACTCAGATCTATTTGTAATATGGTTGCCATTCAGTTCACTTGTTCACTTTCTCCATTAAAACAGCTGCCAGTGTTTCTGAAAAATCACATGGTGTCAGCCAACACCAAGAGCACTGAAAACTCTGCAGCTATCTCCTTGGAGTTATCCTGTCAGTTGTGTAAGGAGCAATTTCACTTCAAGGCCAAATTGATCCGAACAAATCAAGCATCACTTTCTCAGATGTCCTATGTCTTTGAAGCATTATTCTCTACTCCTGACAGATACACTTCCACGGACTGAAAGTACTGCTGAACGCTCACTTCGCATGATCTAGTTGCTTCTGTAAATGAATATTTTTCAGGGAATTAGTAGGGGATATCACGTAATTTAACCTGCCCCCCAGTGTCACTCAAGAACAAATTGATCACCCATAGGATAGCACCCATGGTAGCAGTGCTCCTGCCGTGGCCCAAGGCTGCCTGTAGGCTCACTGGCATTTTTAGGTGCCCCAGCACCAGGCAGCCCTGTAAGCTGTCTGCAGGCACTTCAGCATTTCTCTTGGGACCACCTTTTCAGAACAGTGTAGGCATACCCAGCGAGTCATTTGAAAGTTTTGCATGTTAATCTCCCGCCTTCGTAATGTGCTTGTAAAATAGGGGGGGTTTAACCCTCTTTCTCATTCCTGTGTTCTGAGTAGTCCACACACAGAAGAGCAGCTTATTCTAACTACCATCTGGCATAGCTGATTGCTTAGCTCAAGCAACAGAGCTTTGTGTGTGGGCTTGAAGGTTCCCAGGTTCAGGCACTGAAAAGCTTTTAGCAGAGAATTTTTTTTTTTTTTAGTTCTGTTTTAATTTGGGTCTGCTCAAGGACAAAACAGGGACATTGCTTTCAACAGGTTGTGAATCAGACCTGTGCTTAAAATACAGAATTTTTTAGTGACAAACATGAAGATTCGTTACTTGAGCACCACAGCAGAAGACATCAAGACTAAAGCACTACTCTACTGTCCTACCTGGTCTAGCTACAGAGGGGTGGTACAACTCTTACTTGGCTGCTGCTTATTGCAACCCTATTGAATGGAAAATGGAGCTGTGCAGTGCAGCTGCAAAGCAGATATTATAGTATTTCATCCTGCTAGGCTGTAATTGAGTCAGGGCAATGGGGAGACACAAAATCTCTTAGCACTCCATTTTTCCCCACCAGTAAATCAGCAGCTGATTTTGCCAGTAAATTACTCAAGTATATGAATGCCACAGCAGTGTTCAAAAAGAATACGTTAAAGAAAATATAGCTACAGCATACAGTAGGAAATACCCTAGGAATTGAGCCAATAGGAAGAGATGGACATTCTTTATAATAATTTAGCTAAAACCTATGTCAGGTGCTGATTAATCAATGAATAAGCCTTCCAACTTGACCCATTTTCAGTAGGTCATTAATATTAAAAATGAGGAACTATTAATCCTGCAGTTAAGTTCTGCATGATATCAGACATACAACAGACTTGATTCTTATCTGCTTTAAGAATTATTACACTCATGTCATGGTGAATGAATTCAAAGCTTTGGACAAGAAAAATTTCATAGAATCATAGAACGGTTTGGGTGGGGAGGGTCCTTAAAGACCATCTAGTTCCACCCCCCCTGCCATGGGCAGGGACACCTTCCACTAGACCAGGTTGCTCAAAGCCTCGTCCAGCCTGGCCTTGAACATTTCCAGGGATGGGGCATCCACAGGTTCTCTGCACAACCTGTCCTGATGCTTCACCACCTTCTCCGGGAGAATTTCTTCCTGATGCGTAATCTAAACCTCCCCACTTTCAATTTAAACCCGTTACCCCTTGTCCTGTCACTACAGGCCCTTGTAAAAAGTCCCCTGCCAGCTTCCTTTATTCTTGTTCTGATGCTAGTCTAGTGACTTTCTCAATTACATTTTCCCAAGGGGGTCAAACTCCAAATACATCTCATTCTTCACCCTTCAGGATAGAAATTCATACACACAGGCCCACCTAAAGATCATGTTCAGACAGAGAGACATAAAATAGATCTAGTTCCTTTCATGTTCTCTGTCACTGCTAACACCCTGAAATATAATTCTTGAGAATTAACATGCTTGTTTCCTCATCTTTCTTAGACAAATCTTTCTTTTCTAACAGGGATGATAACCTAGGATTACGTTGGTACACCCAATGGACTTGTACTTCCTACTTCTAGATCCATCTCTAAGCGAAGTCCCTAGTAAAGTCCCTAGCAAAGTTCTACTGGAGGAGCTTAGCTTTCCAAACATCCTTAGGTAGGCTGTTGGAAAAAAGCTTCAAAATAAAAAAAA
Organism: Eurypyga helias; assembly: GCF_000690775.1. Taxonomy (NCBI): domain Eukaryota; kingdom Metazoa; phylum Chordata; class Aves; order Eurypygiformes; family Eurypygidae; genus Eurypyga; species Eurypyga helias. Next base: position 48,717 of record NW_010232603.1, on the reverse strand, counting down.
ACTCCACCAAGAACCTCTGCACCATAAATCAGCATCTAAAATTGATTTCCAGAAACACTGACAAACAAAAATGGCAAATGGAGGTTTAGGCAATTAAGTTATTTTATTTTGTTACTGCTGACTTTGATTGCTTTGTTTTGTATAAAATAACTTATATTTGAACATAAAATAAAAATCAGAAAAAATATTTTTCCATTTCTTAATTATCAAAACAGGGTGTCAACAATTTGCAAACAAAGTAAAAGAATGTCAGTGAGCAATTATTCTAAATCAAGTCCTTACCCTGAAGAGTTCATAGGTTAAAATAATTGAAATTTTCAACAGAAAAACTTAATCAGAAGATTTTCTTAGTGACCGTATTTTACATCTTTTTGAATTATCCCTGGCTTTTATGATTCCAAAAAAGACATTGCCTATTAGTCAATAATGAATTTTAAAAGAAGAAAAATATCCCTATAACTTCTGGGTTGATATACACCATAGGCTATTAGTATGTATGTTTATATATTGTAACTTGAGGTTTAAGCATATTAAAAACATGTGGTTAGTATAATAGAAGTAACAACCTCTATATTCAACCCTTACACTACTACGTGGTAACCTGTTTAGGTAGGCCTTAAGATTACATTTCTTCATAGTATTTAAAATTTCAGTCACTTTCTCAGGTAGCTCATCTAGTCTTTTAAATCAGATTTCTATTCTTAAATCACTGGAAACAACACATAAACCCCTTCAGATAACTAAATTCTTCTCCTTAACTGATGCTTGACACTAGCTCCAGGTGCACCGCAGATCATGACAAGTTCTGTGAGTGTTTTCGTTTCTGTGAGATTGGCTCTAGCACAGGCAGGGGCTGAGAAATAGCTCGAGAATACTTTATGCACAAAGGTCTTAGAGCAGCTGTGCCAGAGCAGACAACGTGAAGGTACTCTGGGGCAGATAATGTACTCCAGTAGCTACAGTTTTGCAATTATTTTTAGATTCAGCTTCTTGGTATGGGTCATGAAATATCTTTTTATCACGAGTGTCTAGAAACTCTCACCCCGAATACAGTTCCTGCATGCTGCACTACAGTATTATAGTCATATAGGCACAGCATTCAACTATCTAGGCCATAAAAAACTTGAACCTAACCAAGAGGGCAGCATTGGGAAGAGGCAGTGCTATACATGCTGCTACGGGCAATAAACTAATGCATGGACAGATTAAGGCTGTTCTTCAGCAAACCCCTTAAGTACATGTATGAGTAATCCCACTCATGTTCAGGATGGCATTACTGCTGAAAGGAAAGTCTACAGCCCTTTGTGTTAATTCAGGGGCCTGGTGGCCTGTCCAAGGTCACCCAGTAAATCTGAGATAATGCCGGGATTTGGACTCAAGTCTCCTTCTTTCTACCAGTATGCCTTTAAAGAGAAATTCACT
>NW_010232603.1:18032-47264 GCF_000690775.1 Eurypyga helias | reverse complement strand
CGTTTGGGTCTATCACCACACTGTTAGTTTTCCTCTTTTATAGTTTTTAGATATGTACCCAGAATCTTAAACAAATAATTACAAATTTCACTCTCAATTCCAGTGTATCTGAAATCTAACTGACATGAAATATATGACAAAGAGGACACAAAAGTAAGAGCAAAATAACATAAGCATGGACATGAGAATAAAATTTTGCTGAAATGTAGGTGTGCACACAATGTTTCATAAAATTGCTGTGACTTGCTTTCTGTGAGGATCACCGTATAACTAAGCCTTCACTAAAAACTGGAAAAATAAAGGATATATAAGGTTTTGCTGAACAAATTCGGGAAGGTTCCTTCAGGGGAACAGAATGTCAGAGTAACGTGTCTTACAAATACAGCCCTCATCAGAGAATCATCAGGAGCTATAGGCCTATTTTAAAGAAAAGAAATTATCTTAAAGACTCAAAACCAGACCTTACTATTACAGACCTTACTATTATGAAATGGACTTTGTTGTTAAGATGTGACTGCTTAAGTTTTATATTAAAGAAAAAAAAATAGTAAAGTTTAAACTGGACTTAATTAAAGTTGTCTTACCTAAATTAGTTGTTTTCCCATGAAGAACTATTGAAATCCCTTCATCTTGGTTATATTTGAACATTTTCCACTAACAAGCCCACACAATTTTAGAAGAGGCTATTATGTACTCAGCATTTATGAAGAGTTTTTAAGCCAGGAGCATAAAAAATAACCATTGCCTCAAGTAATGGGGCCCTGAGTATTGTTCCAAGACCATTTAATCCAAACAGCTAAAAAACAAGTAACACAATTTCATTGAAGCCATGAAGGAGATTTTTTTTCTCTTCTCACTTTGCCTCTTTTTCTTTCAAAAAAGAGAAAGACTGTTCAGGAAGCTAAGTTACTCCTCTTGGTTTGTCACAACTGTTAAACCAAAGTTTAGATCCTACTGAATTGGTAAAATAGATGATGGCTAATGATTTGGTTGCTAAGTGGAACTTGTTCAACTTCACTGCCAGGGTGGCAATGAAGGAGAAAAAAATGTGAGGGAACTGGAGAAAAGAGAACCAGTAACACGGACTGTGCTACCAAAGAAAACCAAGAATCATGTAAAGAGCAGGTTTTCATAAGTTACCATAGCTTTACTTCGTATACTTTTATGTCTCCAAGGGAAGTAACACAAGCAGAAAAATCCTCCTTTAGGATATGAAGCCTGTCATCTTCTTAATAACGGTGAACAAGCCATTTAAAGACACTTGTATGCACAGTGCACTCAGCAGCCTGCAGAAAAGCCCTTCACCAACAAACATTGCACATACTGGTAAAAGCTCTCACTCTGACTAATTCAAAGAGCAAGGTTTCCCATTAAGCTTGCCCAGAAGTGCCTACAAATCATGTGATTAGTCCATTTGGGAGTCAGCCGCTCAGCTTCATTTGTGTATGCATACGTTATGGAATTATTATTGAACCTTATGCATATTGGCTGGCACCATCTCTTAGTAATGTCGTCAGACACTTCCCATCATAACACCTTGTTTACTATGGTTTTTAACCTCGCCAAGATAAACAAGCAGATGTCTCCCTGAGATCATACTTTAATGGAAAAATTTCAGGAGAATAGTTCAGTTAGGAACCCATCCAAAAGATTTTGTTTGTTTGCTTGTTTTTAATATTAAAAGCATTTTTCCTTTATTACAGAAGTTCTACTGGACCCTGACTCTGCAAAAGGACCGAGACATTTGGCAGGGCTGAGCTTTTCCATCAAGAATGTGCTTTTGGCCACCCTGTGGAAAATCACCCCATATGGCTTCAGCCAAAGACTTTGCAAAGTCAGGGTTTGCTCAGGGAAGTCCAACAGAAACATGCCAACATTTCTGATGTTTAAAAGCTAAAGTTTCTGAAGACCTATCTTAACTAAGAGTGCTTGAACCTCGTGCTGCTCCTCCACTGTAGCTGCTGCTGAGCAAAGTGTACAGATAGTCCTCTCCCCTTCTGGTCTGTTCATAAGAGAAATGGCAGAGTCTAGAAAAAAGGTTTCCTGGCAGCAACAAAGCAGAGGAAAAGGAAAAAAAGGAGAAAATCAGAAACACTGACCTGGGCTGGAAAGCTACCTGAAAGATCCTTGAAGCTCAAAGAAAACTACATCATCTGTGTTCAGGCAAAGGAGACCTTGTAGAACCACAGAATGGTTTGGGTTGGAAAGGATCTTAAAGATCATCTAGTTCCAACCCCCCTGCCACGGGCAGGGATACCTTCCACTAGACCAGGTTGCTCAAAGCCTCATCCAGCCTGGCCTTGAACGCTTCCAGGGATGGGGCATCCACAGCTTCTCTGCACAACCTGTCCTGATGCTTCACCACCTTCTCCGGAAAGAATTTCTTCCTGATGTGTAATCTAAACCTCCCCACTTTCAATTTAAACCCATTACCCCCTGTCCTGTCACTACAGGCCCTTGTGAAAAGTCCCCCCCAGCTTCCTCGTAGGCCCCTTCAGGTACTGGAAGGTGCAATAAGGTCTCCCCGGAGCCTTCTCTTCTCCAGGCTGAACAAGCCCAACTCTCTCAGCCTGTCCCCATAGCAGAGGTGCTCCAGCCCTCTGAGCAGCTTCGTGGCCTCCTCTGGACTCGCTCCAACCGGTCTATATCCTTCTGATGTTGAGGGCTCCACAGCTGGACGCAGCACTCCAGGTGGGGTCTCACCAGAGCAGAGTACTTCCCTTACAGATAAACAAATCCCTGTCAGAGAGCGCTAGGACTTTTCATCCAAACAGAAACAATCCCTGAATTTTATCTAAACACGAATGAAAACAGGTAACAACTTTTGCTACAGCACTAGTTCCCTGCTTCCTATGAGTTCGATTTTCTGCAGGATACCTACTCTAAATTTTTCATTTAGCTGGAAGGACATGGGTTGCTATTGATCACAACTTAATCAATTCATACAATCTGAACATCAGAGTTTGCAATACTGTCAGAATTTTGTGAAGTTTTATGAAATTAATAATACAGTTGTTTAGAAAATATGAATATTATGCAGGCAACTGTTAGTCCCTGTATTTTTTATTCTTGACATCCTGGTTTTGCTCTTTCACATGAAAGTACATTTGTTTACAGAAGCAGATTTCTAGCGTATCATAAATAACCATATTTAAATCCTACCATCATCTGAGCAACAGCTTCTCCTAAAAAGGCATGGGCTGTGGGATTTGAGTGCAAATCCAATTTAGTTCAGTCTCCAGTGGCCACTGCTCATAAAACTGAACATAATTTGTCGCAATTGCAAACTTCTGCTGAAAAGAAACTTGCAAGTTCCCAAGTACAATAAAGTATGCAGCTGCTGTCAAACTCTGGTGTCTGGGGTGGGGGATGGAGAGAACAAGTGTCGAATCATGCAGCAGGGAAACTATGACACAGTTGCCATCACAGAAACATGATGGGAAATGGGGGGGGAAACACAGCGACAAAGAGTGAGGAAAAGGCTGAGGTACTTAATACCTTCTATGTTTTTGTGGTGGACTTGGCAGTGTTAGGTTAATGGTTGGACTCAATGATCTTAAAGGTCTTTTCCAACCTAAAAGATTCTATGGATACAGTTTTCCAATTCCTTTTCCAGGATCTAGGCATATATATATTATCCTTATTAAAGTTCACTGTGAAACACAAGGAACAGGAAAACCTCACTAGTTTAATTCAGTCTGACACCACAGCATTTCGGGTATGCTTGAGAGTCCTGGAAGCTTTAGAATAAACAGTTGTGTTACTGAATAAATTAGGATGGCCAAATACATCTAAAAAAGTATTTGATGAACACCTGGAAACATCTATCAAATGTTAAGAAACAAAAATAGGAAATGAGATTTGGTTTTTCCCACAGAGCAAAATAATTTACAAAACTGTCTCGCTCCAAAGATGACTCTTAGCAAACTCAGCTATAGGTGACACTAAAACAGTTTCACAAAATCATGTTGTAGTTTAGCCCCAGTAAGCACCCAAGTACCACAGAGCCACTCGCTCACCTCCCCACCTCCCCCAGTGGGATGGGGGAGAGAATTGGAGGAAAAAGATAAGAGAACTTGGGGGCAGAGATAAGAACAGTTTAATAATTGAAAGTAAATTAAAGAAAATAATTATACTACTAATAGTTGTAATGAAAATACTACTACTAATAATATGGTTTTGGTTTTTTTTGGTGTTTTGTTTTGGTTTTTTTAAGAAAAGGAAAAATAGAAGGAAAACAAGATGATACAACTGCTCACCACCTGCTGACCGACGCTTAGCCAGGCCCCAAGCAGCAATTCCCCTCCCAGCCAACTCCTCCAACTTACATACCAAGCATGACATTTGTTTGCATGAAATGTCCCTTTTTTCAGTTTGGGTCAGCTGTCCTGGCACGTGCAGTACCAGAAACTCAAAAAGTCCTGGAGTTGGTATAAATATGTTTGTTTATACTAGAAGCATTAGTGTGTTGTCAATATTCTTCTCAGCCCAAATCCAAAACACAGCCACCTACTATCTACTGTGAGGAAAATTGACTCTGTCCCAACTAAAAGCAGCACAAATTGACATACCTACTAGTAAATAAAAAGGGCTGGTGACAATTCTCTGGCTCTGAGGCCAATTGGCACAGCACAGCTGGTACCCTGCCACTAAAACTTCCCCCACCCCAACACATGGTGGTTTCATCTACATACACAATTAGAAATACTATACTATTCCCCAAGAAATTCCCGGGTATTCTTTGTGAAGATATTAGTAGGTAAAAGCCAAACCCATGCCAAGGAGCATACTAACCACTTACCTGTATGGATAAGTTGGAACAACACTTCTTGTTCTAATGGAACAACACTTAAACATCTACCTCGCTATCTTAGTATAAACACAAGCAAAGGTCCCCAGCCACATTTAGGCTTGCTGAATAGTGTATATTGTTAATATTTTGATCTCTTTTCTAATACAAGAGTCCGCCTCCTTCTATCATGCACGAGCATAGGTGAAATTCTCACCAGTTTCTCCCTAAAGGAACACGTTCACCCTTCAAGGGTGAACTTGGGTAATCAACACTGGTCTTGATGTTTCAAGACATGGCACATAGTCCACCACTGCTTTTCAAAGCACAGCCTTGGTGTCAGGAAGACTTTCCAAATTGTTACTCCCAAAGGATTTCTCAGGAATAATTTCCAGAGGAATAAACCAGCAAGCAAACGTTCTACTGGCTCCTTCCCAGAGACCAAAATAAGACAGTGCACATAGGTTAGGATTTGTTAGCTTAGGTGTAGTGTTGTCTAACATGACCTCTCCACACACAGATGTGAGTCCACACAATATTTGCACAGCAAAGATCTCTGCTAGGCTGGGGTCTTTGTATCACTCTCCATTCCATGGTGTAGATTTTCCCTGGAGGTGGCAGCATCGATAAGTATAGCCTGCTTGAAGGAACCAGCAGGGGTACAGGGAAATAATTTCTCTTATGTCATTGAGGTTTACAGTGTTTTTTCACCTATGTGAAAGGCAATTTCAGCAATTACTGACTGATTTTTCGGGTAATTGTAGCAAGTAGCTTTGACCATTGAAATCAAGAGGGCAAAGACAGTGGAGTAAGCACAAGCATTGCAGAGAAAGTGGAAAAAGGCTATGAAAGCGATAACAGAATCCCCTGCTGGGTAAGCTTCTTTATTGCCTTATCTAAGCTCAACTGCAATGCAACTGAAAGCAGGCCTGTTCTCTGCAGGCAAGGTTTTAGCTCCAGCCTGCCTGAGATTCTTCAGCATCATCCATACCTAACCACTTACCACAGATTCCGGTTTTGAAAATCTTGTCTGCAGCCCTGCTCTCCATGAAAAATATCTAAGAGGTATTTTTGTCATTTATTAGTTGTAAGGAATGGGTTAAAGGCATTGTTTGTACGGTTCCCCAGTCAAAGCTTTTACATACGTTAGCAAACAACTTCTACTCTTGCATCTTAAAATTCAAGCTACACAAAGAAGAATGTAAGTTAATTGTCATATGCTAACATATGTTGCACTATGAAACACAACAATAGCATCTTTTTCAAAAATTCTTTCCTGCCTATACTTGAAAAGAAAACATAAAACGGACAATTTACAATTTTCTCATCTGCCTTTAGCTTTTCTCCTACCATTCACCCAGCTGTTGGTGAGAAATTTTATCTTTGGGACTGCCACAACTATCTGCTTAATAGGCTCTGGTCTGTTTTTCTATTACTGTTCTTCAACAAGATATTTATGGAGTGAACCCAAATTTTACTTCCATTTCAATCAATGGGCAGAATTTGAAGATGGTGTTCCCCAGGATCTTATTCCTACATGCTTTGCGTTTGTCATGTTATTCCAACCTCTTTATTCACCATTGCTTTACATATTTGGCAGTCTCCTGGCATGAATGGAACTTTTTTTTTTTTTTCTTTTCTCCCTGACTTTCACTAGAATTAAAGCCTGTCACGACACAGTCTTTCCTCGTCTTCACTCTAAATTCTTTAGATAGCCAGATTCAAATCACCTTTTCTTTCCCTTCATGTGGGCTTTCCTTTTATTTCTTTGGCTGGCAGAAAATTCTATGAGGATCCTTTCTTCTACTCAGAAACACGGTATATTTACATTTAATAACCTTATTGTTGACATATATGGACACCATGTTCAATATATATTGTGACCATTGACCCAGTGTTAATTAGCTCTTAAAAATAAATTTGGGAGTGCTTTTCTTTATTTTCTGATGTCTATAATGAAGATCTTGTGATCTTTTCCAACCATTTCTCTCTAGCCATTAATAAAAGAAATGCTATGCAGAGCAAACAAAAATTACATCCTTTAAATATATATTGAGGTGTCATAGGCAAAAATCACAGTTATTTTGATATTTTCATTTATTTAGTTCTTTACCACTTTCCCCACTGACCTCCATGCTTCAGAGAATCATCGGCAAACAGTGCTTTGGATTTCCCCCAACTAAGCCACATGTGTTTCATCTCTGCAGAAGCTCCCTAGCAAACATACCCCCCAGGACACTGAACAGTAAGAAAACTTCAAGACCAGTATATGTCAAAATTCCAAAACTGGAAATCCAGCAAGAGAATATAAAACATCCATTAAGGATTGTTAAGAAACCAAATATGTGTGAAATTCATTCCAAAAGAGTGAGCAAATAAAGGTGTTAAGACTTTAAAAATGTGAATATATACCACTTGAGCACTGTACTGTTAGACACTCCCAAGAAGACAGACAAAACACTGCTTTAGCTCTTTGAATACCTGCTCCCCTTCTCCCCTCACAGGTAGTATGTTTGCTTCTCAGGACTTCACAGTAAACCAACAGCACAAATATGTTCTCCCAGGGAGCAACACTTCTGTGGTTTATCTAACGGTACTTGACAATGGCATATTTACACTTTATTAGAATATGAATTTGGCTAAGTTTAGTGCCTTCACTACATCATAATACCACAAGCTTTCAAATTTATAGCTTTCAAATTTCAAATATATAGGCTAAGGTATCTTAACAGCTAAATTAAAGTCAGTAGTACAAATAAAGCCACACATCTCCACTTGTGTTTATGAGGTTCAGCCTAAACAGCAATCTATGGTGCTTATTATTAATTTTTAATACAACTTATGAACAGCTGGAACCAAGAGGAAGACTTTGGGAAGGTAAAAGAAGGAAATAAGAGAAAGCATCGTATGATAATCATAACTTTTCTTAATGAAATAGTGGAGAAGATATTGAGATAAAATATCAGTAAACAAGCAAAAACTACCTGAACCATCCTTCTTAAACTGTACAAAGTGATGATGAATAAAGCTTGCCAGGCACATATTGTTAGTTCATATGGTAACATTAAATAGCCACTTACTATTACGTGGAGTATTTGTGCACCATTCAAGGAAGGTCAAGGTTATTTGAGAGCAAATATTGACATAGTACATATAAAAGCTTGGATTCTAAGTATTGATACTGAATCAATGCACTTCTTCACCATACTACTTCATCTTAGTTGAAACTTTTATTTGTTTTAATAGCAATAAAAGGTAAACTTCAAACTTGTAGAAGACAAAGGCTTATTGGAAAGTAATTATAGACCTGAATGATCAAATACATAAATTTGCCATAATCAGTGTTCAGTAAGTCTATTGTAGGATTTTTGGTAATTATATAGCAGATGATTAAAGTCATGTTTTTGTTTATGAAAGTAAATGTAGCTTAACTTGCCAGGACACATAAATGGTACATGGAGCTGAAATAACTTTGACAGAAAATGCCTCCCAAAATAAAGGTTCCACAAATAATGCCTTTCACATTTTTCTGTTTGAATTCTTTTCACGAATCATTTGGCATATTGTTTTCTGCTCTGTGAAGTTCAACCTTTAAATCTTCAAGCATGCATATTGCTTGTTTGTAATTTCTTTTTCTTTCAAAAATTTAATCGTCTTGATCATTTGCACTTATAAAAATCACTTATTATTAGTTCCGTAAAAAATATTTTCATCTCAATAGGAATTGGGTGAAGAATGAAGAATTTGTCCTGTTTTTTTTCTTCTTTCTAGAAAATTCCCAATACTGGCAGGATAAGCCCTCCTAAATATGTTGGCCAGACTAATATTCTCCCTAACAATGGGTATTTTTTCCTGCTCTTGTAAATGGGTGTTTAAATGATGGATCTTTCTGTTTTCTAGTCTATGCTTTATCTATTAACACATTGATCTATGCACTTCTGAGATTATTTGCTTTAGAGTTGTCTGCAATTCTGGAACAGACAATGCTGTTTTGACATTAAGTGCCTTTACCCTTCTCTGTCTTGCCTCTTTTTCTGGGAAGGACTTAGTAGACAATGTTTATAAACTTTATATTCCAGTGATGTTTGAAGATTTAGTAATAGCCAATATCATCCATTTTATGAAAACAAAGCATTAATACCCACTTTGTTTAATTATTAGTTTTGTAATATTTATGAGCAAGCAAATAAAAAGCATTTCTCTCAGAACCATCAAAACCTTGACTTTCTGTTGACATCTTGACTTTATTCCCTTTCTCTCACAGGACATAGATGATAGTTCCATAAAATCCTCAACTTTATATCATGTACCGTTAAGCTATTCACTCGCAGGGTTTTCTTTCTTCCATACGCTTGCTCCTAACGTAATGCACGTACTAAAGTTCAGCTGTTTACGTTTGTGTTAATAGTTGTTTCTAACTGCTTATCTGTAGGCCTCATTTTCCTTCACAAATTAAGTATATTCCAGGGAAAGCACCAGTGACAAACCAGGGCCCGAGAAGAATGAAGCCATTCATTTGATCCTAAATGTAGAACGGATTATGTGCATACCCTAAGCATAGACAAAAGCAGAGGTGAGCTCAATTTGGTTAGAAGAATGTTTGTTTGCATCTTGGTCCACTATGGTTGTGTCTATGTAGTTATATTTTTTTCCAAACAAGAGTATAAGGAAAATAATCATATTCATATTCCTTCTCTGCAACACTGTCACTGGTTTTGGAGTCCAGAAGTATCGTGAAGGTATGGTCTCCAAGGTGAATCGCACCACAGCTGCAGAATTATCTTACAGACAGCTTGTAATGCAGCAGTAATTGCTAGTGCGTTACATGGACGTTGCTTTACAGCTGACGGAAAGGGACACAAACCAAGAAACAAAAATGGTATAGAGCGAAATAAACACTTGAAACGGATCCTCTGAATGTACAATGGTTATGACCATCTGATAAATTGCTAAACACACATAAAGACTTGCAACAGCAAGATTGAAAATGGTGGTTGGTGGCAGAACAATGAGCAGCAGGAAAGAGAAGTCCTACCATTACAGCAACACATTTTCTAACACAACATTTCACAGTGATTAGAACTATTGTTGCTTGTACTAAGGACTTCATCACTAAAGAAATGTTTCCTGCAGAAAATCCCTCTTGGCTTTAGAACGGCATGTTGATCTCTCCTGACACTGTGCAATGAACACGGTCTGGAGCCTGTTCCAGCTTATTCAAGGTGCCCCCAAAACCAGAGCTGAGGTACAGGAACCCTCCCTGCAACACTGAGTACCGCCCTGCTGGACCAGAAAGCCTGGCTCTATTAGCAAACCTCTGCATTTTCAGGAGGAGCTGTATTTTGTGGTTTAGCTGTGCCTTTCTACACACAGGGAAGCCATTAGTAAGATTAGCAGGGTTCTTGAGGAAAACAAACTGTGGAACCCAGGGAAAGAAAAGAAATTAAGACATATGATAATATTGGGCAGGTAATGAGGGACATTATCCCACGGACATTATCCCAGGAACATGAAGTAGCAAGCAGCACTGAAAGTAAGACACATCTACCTTCTTTTTTTTTTTAATTATTTTTTATGTTGAAATGTAGCAAGAAAGTAATGCACAACTATCATGGACTAAGAAACAAGCTAGGTAGTTGCAGTAAATATCTCAATTTTTTTAAGAGTATCTAGGAGTTGAAGGACAAAACAAGAGAAGAAAAACTCACATTCATTACCAGTAAATCTGCTTCCTTGATGATCTTCACATCAGAAGAAAAATTATTAGCTTCACTTCCTCCATCATAGAATCATAGTTTCATTGCTTTTCAAATATCAGATATTTTTGATAACCATAAATATCTGAAAACTTTTTCACCTTTCTCTGATGATTTTTGCTGCTTATGAATACTTCTGGATGTGTCCTTGCCTTTCAGACGTCTTCTCTGTTCTTAATGACAGTCAGGTGCCTGTCTTCCTCCTGCTCAGACATAGCCTTTCTCCTCCACAATGTTATCAGTTATTCAATATTTCACATATTGATACTTAATATACTGATTTATTTTTATTTCTGTGATAAAGAACATTTTAGAAAGAGCAATAAAAAAAAGATACAAACTGTGCTTCCAATTTGCTTGCTCATGCTTTCATTTAATAATAAATCTGTTTGCTACATGTAAGCAAAGGAAGGCCCTTGTAGCACCTGGGATTAACTGCTAATTGGTTTGTCTCAGTATCCTATTGGTTAATCATAACGTTTGCACTCACTCTGCCCATCCTGTGTGGGTGGGTGTGTTTTGGTTTGTTTTTTTAAACAGAATTTTTACTCTCCAGGGAGAAGACAAAAATTCTCTCTCTTTGAAAAGATACCTACTGTTCTAGAAAGACTGGTTTGAACCATGTGCTGCAAGGTCAAAACTACAGGAGAAAGAATCATCCTCATTATAAAGGGATATCTTTGGCCTAGGAAATCATTAAATTCAGAAAATAAATATAAATATAGTATTTAGTCAGTGAAATGTCTTTCACATTTTTAAGTGAAACATACTGTATTTTTATATAGCATATTGTAATCTATGTTTGAAAAAAATAATACAAATTTCAATAAGCACATAAAGTAGGACTGAAATATATTGTTGTCCTGGTTTCAGCTGGGATAGAGTTAATTTTCTTCCTAATAGCTGCTGTAGCACTGTGATTTGAATTTAGTATGAGTATTAATGTTCATAATACATTGATGTTTTTGGTTGTTGCTAAGTAGTTGTAGTGCTTAAACTAAGTCAAGGACTTTTCAGCTTCTAATGCTGTGCCAGCAGGGCGGTGCACAAGAAGCTGGGAGGGAGCATACCTGGGACAGCTGACCCAAACTGGCCAAAGCGATATTCCCTACTGTATAATGTCATGCTGAACATATAAAACTGGAGTTGGCCAGGAGGCGGGAATCGCAGCTCGAGGACAGGCTGTCAATCTCCAGGTGGTGAGAAATTATTACATTGTGCTTCGCTTGTTTTTCCATTATCATTATTATTATTTCCTCTTCCTCTGCTGTCCTATTAAACTGGTTTTTCTCAAGCCATAAGTTGTTTTCCTATTCTTTCCCTCATCCACCTCAGGGAGTGGGGGGTGTGGGGAGAAGGGGCTGTGTGGTGCTTAGTTGGCAGCTGGGGCTAAACCTCAACCATTGTATGTATATGAAAGGCATCCATAAAAAGGCATTCATAAAAAAACGCACAGTCTAATTTTTTGTTTAATTTGTATTTATTTGATTTTTCAATCTGAACAGTACATTGCTATATGGAAATACAGAAATTTATTTACTAGGTTTGTTGAACTTCAGTAACTGTACCAAGCACCTGCCACTAACATAACAAACATGGTAGTGTTTGCATTTGCAATCAAAAAAAAACGGCTTTTGTCTCCAGTTAAATTTATTTTTTGAGCACAGAAGTGTCTGAAAACATGACTTGATCATTCTAAGAGTAAAGTAAAATTGTATGTTAATTTTGAAGGATAATGATAATACCTAAGATATTGGGTAATCCTTTAAGAAAACACCTGCTAAATAATCTTGTCCATCCCCCATCAGTGCAGATGTTCAGTTGCTACAACTCCTGCAATCAGTGTGCCCCTGGACACGGCAAAGTACCGTGGTCCAGCATGTGAAACGTCTTTCAGTTCTGAGTAGGTTAAACAGCCACCCAAAACCCCAAATATTCTTCCTCACTGTCTCTTTCTCACTGTTCATTTGTATAAAGTCAGTTCATTTCTATATCTGAGGGACTTCACAAACTGTTGTCACAGACATAATCTTAATTACTTTAACGACATAAAAACAGGATCAATACAGCACAGCAGGTAGAAATGCTAGCTAACCTTTGAGCTCGTCTTGACAACAGTTAATGTCAGCATGCAGCTGGAAAAGGACCAAGCTCTGATGCTTTTATTCCCTCTTAGCAAACACTGGGAGAGTCTTAATGAGGGTAAATGATGTGTGCCTTCCAAAGCACAGGGCTGAATGCACTCCGTGTTGCCTCGCCTTCATAAGCAACAGCGATGGTTTGCTACCTACTAAGTGGTGATATTTCCTACAAAATCAAAAGTCAAAGAATCACAGGCATCAGCAACAACAGCACACCAGGCCACGGACACCAGCCTGCTGAAACGGATGAGCCTGGTGCTTATGGCAATACCCACTTCTGTGAATCCAAAAGTCACTTCCAAGCCCTCCAGCTCTGTACATGCCACAGTTGAGACCTTGAGGGGGACTCAATCCCTGCCTGGGAAGAAAATGACGTGCTCCCATCTCCATAGCTGGAAGATTAGGTACCGCAGTCCAAAACCACTGAAGAGCTTCTGTGCACCCAGTCTTGCAGCTGAGAGTTTGGAAAGTGGGAAAGGATACAGGAAGGGGAAGCACTGACAACAAAGGATTAGCCATCCAAACTGAGACATGGTGCAGAGAAAAGATAACACAACTCCTCAAGGAACCAAGGGGATGCAACATTTACTAAACACTGGACCTAAACACACCATTCTCTCACCCATCTGTTACACGTTAACCCAACTTTCAGGGGAGCACCTAACTCTTCACTCAGTACTCTTCTCAGCACAAATCCAGAACATAGCCTCATACTAGCTACTGTGAAGAAAATTAACTCTGGCCTGACTAAAACCAGCACACTGCCACATCCATTTCCAATGCTTAGTGGAAAAACAGTGCAATGAAACTCCTACTTGCAAACAAACATTTGCTTAAGTATTAAAAAAAAAGCCCCAAACTCCAAACCTCACAATAAAAACAGCAATGTAAAGATCCACGAGGTTCATTTTCTCCCTTTAACAAAGTCAAGAGAACATGCAGCTCCTGTTGCTTGACATGCCTCTTTCCTGTTATTTTTTTCATTGCTCAGGTGACTTCCCAAATCAAAACTAGCCCACACATTGTTACAACTGCTTACAACAGTAAACGTGTCAACATATTTCTGCAAAATTTACATTTCTAACACCAAAAAAAACCCAAACCATAGTATCTAAAATTTTTTTGCAAAGCAAAAAGAATCCCACTGAATCATTGCAAGTATGTACAATATTTCTGAAACATAAAGACATTATTTTTACAGATTAGATTTTCTTAAAATTAATGACCAAAATATTTACAGAAGATAAATAAATATGTGTACACTTTCTACCTCAAAGCAAGAGGATTTTGATCAGTTTCGAGGAATTCTTGAGGGCGGGGAGGATCCTTGCTAACTTGTCAGCCATTATGTGGAAGCCCCAGAGGTGGTGTAATGTGCTGCTGTGCACGCTCTCAACCACCTCCCAGATGAGAGGAAGTTCTTTATTTTCTTATGGATATTCAACTGAAGAATTTGCTCCTGTCTTTAGTTGGGGATTTAGTTGAATGACAGAAGTGGCCAAAAGGACTTTTATTTCCTTAATACCTTTTTCTAGTCATTTGGTTTTCATTTTGTGTCACCTATAACCGAAGACACATCATGACTGTGGCTCCAGGGGGGAAGAAAAGGAAAAAGCACTTGTCGTATCATTTTGTAAATAATAACCTTGAGTTTTTATAGGCTTTTTTCATAAAATTTAGCACATCATCTTTATTAGATGATGGTTGCTTCCATTGTCAGACACTTCTAGTTCTTTTGTGGCACTAGAGCAAGCTGTGCTGTGTTAAACTCTTGTTTCAGCAGGGTCATCTCCTGGATTCAGTTCAGACAGAATCTATTCACTATCTGCACTCAATGCTTCCAGGTTTTAGAATAGATTTTACTGGTATAATGTCTGTAGTACTCTGAGCAAGTCAAATATGAAGCGATTGTTGCTGCTTTTGTAATGCAGAAATAATCAGTTTTAACTCTTGCCCAATGTATGTCTAAGATATTATACAACAAATAGAACAAGTAACTGGTTACATATTGTGCTGGTTTTAGTCGGGACAGAATTTGTTTTCTTCACAGTAGTTAGTATGAGACTATGTATGAGGCTGGGATTAAACCACAACACATATTTCTCATAATCTTTGACGGTTAGAAAGGAAATATGTCTTCCAGTCGGATAGGTCCTTTTTTCACTCATAATAATTATGTACCTGATTACCTATCACCTTCAGCATCTGGATGTAAAAAGGATAAAATACTTTACTGAGTGGTATCCAGTGCCCTTAGTTTCTTGCTTAGCGTGACTTAGCTTCTCCTTAACTCAAAAGGGTAGACACTTCATACTTCAGTTAAATAATACAAAATCTATTCAAAGAGTCATTCAAGTTTGCTGTCTCTTCTTAAACAAGCATTTACATTCTCTGTTAGATTGGAGTTTCAGTGCAGAATCTGGCAGCTTCATCCCCACTGACAAAGGTAGTGTCTAGCTGTACAAGGTCTAGGTTAATCATTAAATAGCCAGCGTAAGTGCAAAGAAGCATATGCCCAGTAGCTTCATGACAGCAACTGGGACAGGCATAAGCTACTTAAAAAACACCCACTGGAATGAAAGCTATTTGTCTTCTGCTTTTCATCAACTTTTTTTCTTTCAGGCAATTTTTTAAAAGATGTTGTAAGCACAAGTGGCCTATTGAAAAGTTCCAAATTGCCTTAAGTGGGAAGATTTATCAGACTCATGACTGATAGATGGTAACAAGTCTCAAAAGATTTATTGAGTATAAGAGTCTTTGGTCTTCAAGAGCTCATATTATATCTAACATGTCAAGGGTACAGACTGAAAAGGAGGAAAATCTTTGAAAATTTTAATAAAAAATAATCAAAGGTCCTGAATTGGAGCACTGAAAGAATAAGACTGGACAACACTGCAGAGCAGTGGGGAAAGAAGAACACAGCACACAGAAAACATCTGCAGGTTGTGCAGTGTCCATTGCTCCAGTGTCCAGCGTGCAACACTTTGCCTTTGCAGATAAACGGGCTTTAGGTGATGAAGAGCACTCCAGCTTTATCATAGGAGGAGAGTCATGGAGACCACCTAAATTTAAATATAAGATGGTGTGTCCCTCTAATCCTGGTTCCCTCCAGGCAATAGGTACTTGACGTCTCCCTGACCCAAACTCCCTCCTGAAACAGGACATGCAAGTAATTTCTTTAAAAAGTGAGCAGATCTTTCATTCAAAACTGAGTTTCCCCTTACCCAACAGCTTTTATTCAGCTAGTGCATGTGGGAGATTCAGTTCTCTACTGATCTCAAGCAGATTTGGTCAAGCATTTCCAGTCTTTCAGGAAGGTGTAATAATTGCAGAGTATGAGGAATACTCATGGAAATTATTTCCTCTCTCACAGCAAAGACATGATTGAATGCAACGACCCCACAATTCGTGCAGAAGGCTCTTGTCATGATGCTAATCAATAAAAGGGGATGTAAGTAATTCTGGAAGAAATCAAATACATTGTGGGTGGACATCTCACCTAACTTCAGCTTTGTAGAAGTAATATTGTTATTTGAAAAGAAAAGGTTATTAACATGACATAGTACAGTTTACTAGCACTAAATCCTTTGGAAATAAAATTTTCTTTGGTCTTCTGTCAGCAACAGGGAATACCAGACACTGGACATGAGAATGTGAATCATCTTCCTTCTCTCTTCCTCCACCCTATCAAAGATACATTTTTATTATTTTGATGCACTCTTGCACTGCAATTTCCTATATGGCACAAATGAGAGACAGGAGGTTATCATCAACTATTTACATCTGCAGCCAGTTAATCCTAGCCAATACCCAGTATAAAACCCATTAATTGTCATCAAGAAGTAAATTCAAAGTTGCTTAGAGAAGTACGGAGGGGTGTGTGGTGGCTTGACCCTGGCTGGAGGCCAGGTGTCCACCAAGCTGCTCTAGCACTGCCTTCCTCATCTGGGCAGGGGACAGAAAGTATGATGAAAGGCTCATGGGTAAATATAAGGACAAGGAGAGATCATTCAGCAATTACCATCATGGGCAAAACAGACTCAGCTTGGGAAAAAATTAATTTAATTTATCACCAATCAAATCAGAGTAAAAAGAGAATTAAAACCAAAACTTAAAACCACCTTCCCTCCACCTCTCCCTTCTTCCCAGGCTCAAATCCTTTCCCAATTTCTCTATTTCCTCCCCCAAAGGAGCACAGAGGGATGGGGAAGGGGGGTTGTGGTCAGTTCATCACAAGTGGTCTGTGCTGGTCCTTCCTCCTCAGGGGGAGGACTCCTCACATTCTGCCCCTGATCCAGCATGGGGTCCTGCCCATGGGAGACAGTCCTCCACAAACT
The DNA here is from genome assembly GCF_000690775.1 of Eurypyga helias. Classification (NCBI taxonomy): domain Eukaryota; kingdom Metazoa; phylum Chordata; class Aves; order Eurypygiformes; family Eurypygidae; genus Eurypyga; species Eurypyga helias. The sequence goes on along the minus strand of NW_010232603.1, from coordinate 30,241 downwards.
GCTCCAACATGAATCCCTCCCATGGGGTGCAGTCCTTCAGGAGCAGTCTGCTCCAGCCTGGGTCCCCCATAGGGTCACAAGTCCTGCCTCCAAACCTGCTCCAGCCTGGGCTCCTCTCTCCACAGGGCCACAGCTCCTGCCAGGAGCCTGCTCCAGCACAGGCTGCCCATGGAGTTACAGCCTCTTTTGGGCATCCCCCTGCTCAGGTGTGGGGCCCTCCCCGGGCTGCAGGTGGGTCTCTGCTCCCCCATGACCCTCCATGGCTGCAGGGCACAGCCGGCCTCACCATGGGCTGCTCCATGGGCTGATGGGGAGGGAATCCCTGGTCCAGCAGCTGAAGCACCTCCTCCCTCTCCTTCTCCACTGACCTGGTGGTCTGCAGGGCTGTTGCTCTCACATCTTTCTCTGCTGCAAAATCTAGCTCTTCCATTTTTCTTCCCTTCTTACACATGTTATCCCAGAGGTGCTATGACTGTTGCTGATGAGCTCAGCCTTGGCCAGCAGTGGGTGTGTCTTGTAGCTGGCCAGCATTGGTTCTGTCAGACACTGAGGAAGCTTCTAGCAGCTTCTCACAGAAACCACCCCTGTAGCCACCCAGTTACCAAAACCTTGCCATGCAAACCCAACAGAGGGTGCTATTACTATTACATTTTCTAGTAGTCCACTGATGTCCTTTTTCCTCTCTCTCTAGCCAAGTTAGCATAGAAACTATGAGTGCTGAAAATGAATAAACTGAAAACAGTACTTTTTTTAAATGAAAGAGGCAAAATTCCTGCAGATTTTAATTTTTTCTGTGTGTGCTTGTATCAAAGCATAAATATACAAGCAGAAAATCTTAATTATGTATGACTGTTTCAATCCTTATAAAGGTCTTTGTTGCTTCCAAGGCAGTGATTTCTGTTAAAAGCCAGTGACTGAACTAGAAGCCACAGGCCATGTGAATTGCTTATCTATTGATTACTCAGTAGAAAGTGCACAGTCGCAAAGAGTGAATCAGTTTTGCATGGAGGCACCTTGAGTTTAACAATAAATGCCATGTGTAATTTGGGAGTAAAAACAAATAAGTGAGTGGCTGCCTTTAGACCACAATCTGACAGTTCAAATACATTTGTCAAACAGGAGGGAGCCTGATAATAACCTATTCAGGCAAATGTGACATTATCCAGCACAAAAATATGCTGGAAATGGTTCATTTTCTACACAAAAATGTTTTCAGTACTTCACTGATAGTCACCGGCAAATAATGTAGGAAACTTCTCCTTTCTTCAGATTTCTGCATTTTTATTTTTTTATGTATAAAAATATATTCAATGTATGATATTATGAAATAGTTCTTATTTTTCATTTGAAATATCCAGAATATTACAGTACTTATTATTATACAGGTAGTTATTGTGTGAAACTACAGCAGTCAAAAGTTAAGGCATCAATGTGTATTCTTATCTTCTTTCTTATACAGACTTCACTTCTCTTCTACTATAAATGTTTCCAGTTTAATGGCTGATCAAAGTAATGATGCTGTTAATTAATTTCATACTGCGTCTACTCTTTACCTCCTGCCACAGAGTGTTAATTACTGGGTCTTTCCTTTCACCTCTGTCAAAATATATAAATGTTGCATTTTATTGATAAGAATTATGGTACCACAAACGTGGTACCCCTGCAGTGTCCCTGTTCCACGAATCATCTGGAGCTGTACACTGAGTCTTATCCACTCTTGGAAAGTTAAGTTAAAACACAGTTAATATGTTTCTAGCTTGGGGGGGCTGGAAATGGTTGTGACAGCTACAAGGCTGAGAAATGCTACGTACAACCTAATACAGTAGGTAGCGTTACATGTTTTGATGTGTCACTGTTAAAAAATATATCACTGAAAATCTAGGTGAGCATCTTCTGCTTGACCTCAAACATATACGCCCTGATTTCCTCCACTAAAGAAACAGGTGCCACTTACGGCACTTGTTTGGCTGAAAATTATGGCTGTTGTATGGTTGCACTAATACAGGTTTCTAATGTTAGCAACAAGTGCCTGAGTTGTGGAGGATACTTTACAAATATAAAGCCTCGTTATTAATGATACCTAGGAATCTTGATGCCACTATTATAGAATCACAGAACGGTTTGGGTTGGAAGGGACCTTAAAGATCATCCAGTTCCAACCCCCCTGCCATGCACCACATGCATTACATGCACTAGTAACAAATTTGTAACTTCAGCTCTGTTCAATCTTGATGCACCTTCATCCATTAAGGACTGAGGGATAACCAATTGAAAATTCCTTTTTATCAGCCTCATATGAAGCAAGAAAACTCTTGCTTCCTTGGCAGAGACTCAGGCCACAATTTGTTTTCAGGTCTTATGCAGTCCTTTGCTATTTGCCCTGGCGACCCTTCACTTCTCCCTCTCTCCTACCAGGTGCTACTGGAACTGCCCATTCTCCAGCTGCAAGGACTGGCCTTACCTCTCCTGGTGGAGATGGTGAAAGGAAGCTTTTCACCAGGAGAAAAACTAAGGTGTGAGGGGAAACAAAGTAACTGTGACAGGGCTATTGCAGGTCAGAGGCAAAGTGACTGTAAATTCCCTAAAACCTACTACCAAAGCAGCATGTGTAGGACTCCTGCTGCATTGCTTCCAAGGTTGATGGGGAGAAACTGGAACTACAGCCTCGTCCTGGTCCCCAGCCAGGATTATGCAGTGTCTTACGGCACCGGGCATCTTTCTCCTCTTGTCCTCAGAGGCCCTTAATTCCAGCATCTATGAACTTGGTTTGGAAGACAACAGGCACGTCTAACCCAACCAAAATCAATAGACACTGTGACCGCTACCCTCCTGCTCCTCAGATGGGTCTTGTTAGTACAGATGGGCAAAATGAAAGGCTTACCTTAAGAGCAAGTGTGCCACAAGCAGGATTCGGAGTTCAAGTGCTATGACTCCCCCTCTCACATCTTCCTTGCTTGGCCACACTCTCTTTCTTCTTTCCAGTTGAGGCCAAAGGTAAAGATTTCAGCAGAAGAAGAAAATGAACTCATGGAAGAGTTTGGCAACTAGATTTGTGGAGGCTCAAATCACCGACTACCGGCAGCCGGGTCATAAATAATAAGCTACCTGGATTTAGCTCAAGTGGAAAGGGAATACAGCAACAAGGACAGGTGTAATAAAAGAAATTTTCTAGGCTGATATTGATCACCATCATCATTCTTTCTTGCTTTTGTTTCAATCCAGATGAATTATAGTAATTTCAAGCGTACTGACTTGATTTCTCTCTGGATTTTATTTCCTCTCCTTGCACACAGATGGGTTTATTATGCAATAACTCCACAATGAGCACTAGGCGAGAAATAATGATTCATTTAATTATTTGTTTGCCTTTGTTATAATAGCATTCTAGAATTTGTTTTGGAACACCACATTTCTCAAGAGCCTTAGCAGTTATTTTAAGATTGTAACAGCAGGTGCTCAGATCGGCTGGGCTAGTAAAACCTGAACAAAAGCCTAGAAATAATGAATAAGCATTTCCATGGAATGAATTTGAAACCAAGTAGGTGACTCTTTCTGTCCTTTTCTCCCTATTAAACAAAATATAAAGATCATTATTTATCTAAACAAAAACCAAAAAGACTCCCATATACCCCAGTCAGTACAGAAAGTTTAAAATTAAAAAGTAACTGGCTTTTCGTGGTGTCAGCTGGTGACTTCAGTGTTACAACTCCACTTTACCCAGGAACTTGAAAGCGTAGGCTGCCTGAAGCAGCAGAAGAGGAGCCATTCCTGTGCAATCCCGAACAGCAACTTCCATCAGCTTCATAGCAAAGCCAGCAAAAAGGTGATAAAACCCACTGTGCTGGAGTCACAACTGAAATGGAAAGCAGGAGCCTTCTTACTCGACTTTCTAGTTCTTCCAGCAAGAAACAGACAACCTCTTAAAATTCAAAAAAATAGCACTGCTCTTTGCAGAGACAGCACTGCATTTCTGTGGGGATGAGCCATGGTTCCTGTACCCACTGGGGTGTATGAGACCCACATTGGACCCAACTCCTCACTGCCTGATTTGGCAGGGAGGCCTCAGTCCCACTGTGCCATATCAGAAGTGAACATCCTAATATTCAGATCAATGGGCACACAGTGCAGAGTCTTAAACAGAAATTCTGGTCTGTGTGGGGTTTTTTCATTGATAATTATTTTCCTGCAGCAGGAAATCACCACTCTAAAAATGACCTTTGTAAATAATTTCATTTTTTTCATGATCTTTAATGCTTTTTTTGTTCTGGAAGAGTGGGAATGCCCTCAGAGCTTCTCTTTCCCTGCCCAAGACAGAAAGGAGACCACAATCATATACACTAAGCATTATGCAAAATTTAATTGATAAGAAAGATCCATGTCTGGTTTTAGAGCCATTGAAAACAGTTTTTTCCTTATACAATAGCATGGATAATGGAACCTATAACAACTTAGAAGTAGATTAAAAAATCAATAAACTTGCAAAAGTGTGTCAGAGAACAGGTAGTGAAAATGGTAATTTTGCTTGGCAAAATCTGGGCATGTATTGTTGGCCAGGTGCTAAAGTTTTAGAGACATAAGTGAGTTTGAAATAACTTAAATAGCTATTTAATTTTGACTAAGTCAGAACTATATTCATTACATTTTCTTCAGTACAAGAGATCATTGTTTTAAGAAGTCTGCAATTGCTTTTCATTATGTAAAGAGAACAATCTTCAGTAAGTAAGTGGAAAAGCTCTTGTGTACCACTGGTAAAAGTCACATCAGAAAATGTTTCATACAAGAACCATATAATTGGTATATAAAAGTAATAAAATAAGAGGGTGAAATTGTAAGAGGGTGAAATCATTCTGTTCTCATCTAAGGAGGAATATAAATTTGTATGGGAGTAAGATATGCAGTATCTTTGGGGATAATCTACCATATCAATCCAGGAGTCAATTCTGAAAAGACCTTGTTATTCAGTGTTTAGCATTTTTGTGAACATGAACAATTTCTGCTCTTCTCCTTTGAAAATCTGTGTGGACTTTTTCTGCTCAAAGTGCACTTTTTGAAGCACTGGAAACAGAGGATCACAACCTTTCTGTTGTAAACTTAACCGTTTAATCTCTGGCTTCAATAGGAGCAAAGGTCTCCACACTCATTTTTTCTTTTATTCATTTAGCATTTTGCCTTTTGTATGTAAACATATCTTGCCACCTAACATTTGGAAAGAATCTTCTTGTATCTATGACAGTCTAAGGTGATAAAAAAAAACAAGGTTTGGAGGTGGAAATAGTCTCTTTTACAATACCAACCAGTACATTTGTAAAAAAAAAATAAGGGTCTTTCAGGCTCACAAGCCCTCCTTAATGTCTTCATCATAATAAAATTGAGTAAGTATTGGTCTATAATAATAATAAAAAAAGGTGATGGCCTTTTTAAACTTCTTCAAAGTTCAGTATTAAGAAATAGAATATAAAAGTTGAATAAGCAGTATTGCTTTTTAAATACTACTTGCCTCTCCCCAAAAGTAGTATCTTAAAGAGTAATTGTTTTAATTAAGAATATTTGCCAGAAAAAGAAAAGTTTTCATGCTAGTTTAAGCATCTTAAGAAAAAAAATGTATTTTTCATTTTTTTAATGTATTTTTAATTTTTTACTTTCACAATGAAACGAGTTACAAATTTCTGCCTGCACCCATTCATTTAAATGAATGTCAGCTGGGGATAACTTCAATGGGCACTGTGGCTCTCCCAAAGGCAGTAACAGTGCTAGATGAGACCTATATCCTTCACATGAATAAAACAGATAATATTGAAGACAAACTGCTGTTGGTTTACCTAAAGCTATTTACAAAAATTTTTAGAACTCTTTTTTAATATTAATAACCCCATGTCCAGACATGCTGAATTCACAGTCCATGCACAACTACTCCAGAGAGAGTAAAAGGTCACTAAAAGCCTTGCCCAGTCTCAGGCCAGAAACCAATTCTACTTCACACAGAGTGGAATAATACATAACACAGGCATCTGCTGGGGAACGTCCCCCTGCAGAGCTTCACCAAGCACTGCCACCTGCATGACAGTCTCTTGAGATGTTACCTAGGTCAGGACTCTTTTCTTTAAGCATGAATATTAATCTACAGTCTAGTTCAGAGCAGCAGCTCTACAAAACACATGTCAGTTCTAACTTGGATCTAAGTAAACCCACTAAAATATATGTTCGGCTGTCCTTATTTTAGGAATATATTTAGCAAATATTTAAGTGCATGCTCAAGATAGACAATAAGGTTTTAGTATTTTTGATAGAACAGAGAAGACTTGGAGCTCTAGTCAATGGGATCTAATCTGAAGAAGTTAGAGGTTCTTCTGGTGACTGCTGGGTAAAATGATATGAGAAAGATTTGACTGACATTGAAGACAATTCATCTTTGTTCATTAGATAGAGGGGTAATGAGCCTGTTATGTGTCAATTTTTTAGGACTGAAAGGTGTTTTGACTAACTAGAATAAGTAAGTTGATTTGATACATTGAAATTATATTTATGAGACAAGTTGTTTTGACTTTAAAATAATTCAGTTGTAAGAATAAAGCTATCTTTTTTCATCGACAAATGCAAATGCTATTATGCTCAGATCAACAGAACATGAAGCCCAGCCTTTATCATAGAGCTAGTTATGGCCATGTGTTATAATTTAACAAGTATATAGGCTTGTTGGTGTGAAAATAAAAAGGAATTAAGAATGCCTCTTTGGAGCTGTTTCACAAAAGGTCAATTTGATGGACTTTGCTCAACATTTTTCTGTCATACCAAGATTTTGGAGGTTTGCTATTAGAACTGAGTCTGATTTAATGACAAGAGGAATACCTTTTATTTAGTTTGGATTGTGCTGTGCAAACACAGGTCCCTACAAAGAAACTTAGGTAAGGTGTACATCTACTATTATTCCAAGCTGGAGAGTTGCTGAATTACTTTCACTTTCTGGCTGCCAGCCTAGGACAGACAGATAACAGCCTCTAAAGGCAGAGCAGGGAGAGTTTCTGTTCAAAGCCTCTGCTGGTTTTGTCTGGGATAGAGTTAGGTTTTCTTCATAGTAGCTAGTGTGGGGTTATGTTTTGGGTTTGTGCTGGAAACAGCATTAATAACACTGGGATGTTTTAGTTACTGCTGAGCCTTTTCTGCCCCTCAGTCCACCACACTAGTGAGTAGGCTGGGGGTGCACAAGAAGCTGGGAGGGGACACAGCTGGGACAGCTGACACCAACTGACCAGAGGCATATTCCATACTATATGACGTCATGTGCAGCATATAAAGGTAGGTGAAAAAGAAGGAAGGGGGGACATTTGAAGTTAAAGCATTTTTCTTCCCAAGTAACCTTTGTGTGTGATGGAGCCCTGCTTTCCTGGGGATGGCTGAACACCTGCTTGCTGATGGGAAGTGGTGAATGAATCCCTTGTGTTGCTTTGCTTGCATGTGTGGCTTTTGCTTTGCCTATGAAAATATCTTTATCTCAACCCATGAGTTTTCTCACTTTTACTCTTCTGATTCTCCCCCCCTATCCTGGTGGGGTGGGGGGAGCGTATGAGCAGCAGTGTGGTGCTTAGTTGACGTCTGGGGTTAAAGCATGACAAAGCCCCTGGTTGGCACAGAAGACAGAAGAGTTTGGGGAACCATAGAGACTACCTGTATCAAGATGCCATTGTCTGATGTCACAGTCTTCAGAGGGTTCACAGGACTGTGGATGGGATGGGGTGAGACACTCAGCTACACGCTCAAGAGCAAATGGATACTTATCTGGAAATATATTGCAAGTGTTCTCTAGTTTAAATGAAGGAACTTGAAAGGCAGACATTGGGAAATGGTGTCTATAGCACCTATCTTGTTAGTCTTTATGTATTTGACACTATCAAAAGCCAGCTGCCAGATTTTCACTCTCTCACTGACCAGAAAGGAAAATTTCCTTTTGTGAAACGATTAATAATGAGCACTAACTTTGTTTGAAGTCCTCCTCTTTGGGCACCATTCACCTCTCCATAACAGAAACATTCTTCTGAGCTAGTGTTGGATTTCTTTTGAATGAATCAAATTATGAGAATAAGGAGTCATACAAAGATTTAAACAAAGACACTAATTATGGTATTTTTGCACCATCCACTGCTTTCAAAAGCACTCATTATTGCTCCTCTAACTTGCTCTGATTCAAAGACATACTTGCAATTAATTTATAGTGAGCCCTTGTTATGCTCACTGTTCTCAGAGAAATATTTAAATTATATTCTTGTTCTCATAGCTTCCAAGGGCAGGATAACAAGGTGTATACGCCTATAGGGGAATCTTCTGCTAGTCATTAAAGACCCACTGATTAATAGGATATTAACATAAAAAATCTTCTTACAGTTGAATCAATCACTTGGTTTCTTTTTAAAGGTTGCTTTATATTCTTAATAATAATGAGAGAATTCTGAACTCTTATTCAAAATTTTCCAAATAGAGGATGATTTTACCAGGTTGGCATGTTACTAGGGAAGTAACACATACTATGCTGCATACTAGCAGAAGGAAAGAATGCAACAGAATGCAAGAGGAACAACTTTAGATTTAAAAAAAAAAAAAAAGTTTAAGAATATCTAGAAAATCATGTTTGAGTATTCAGATAACACTTTATCAAAATGCAAACTCCACTGAAGGACATATGTCCTTTAGAAAGAGTTTGTTGAGGTGAACTGTGTTTTCTTCAAACAACAAAAGGGAACTCCACTAAATTTTCCTTTCAGAATTATCAGAAGATTGAAACAGCTGTTTAACCACAGGAAAAATGTAGTCATTTTCTCTGCTGGAAAACCCAAATTCATAAGATAAAAATCCAAGAAAAATCTACAAAATGTGCACAGAAGTTTCTGGGTTCAGCACTGAATTTAATTCTCGAAGTACAAAATTGCTATTATGTGCCAAGGAGAGCAGAAAATGGTTATGATATAGGATAACTTCTATAAAGTCTTAAAATTACGTGTTTCTTAACCTTTTTTTACAGGGTCAGGACTAATGTGAAATTTGAAATGTGAAAAGACTTCAAAATGTATTTCTGTCACGACCACAGAAATACACATTTTCAGGTATTTTCACATTTTCAGTAATGACATAGTAGTTCTTTAAGGGAAGCTCCTGGAGAGAAGTGAAATGTGGAAACTATTGCATCTGAGTGGCTTTGAAAACATCTCAGAGCTGCTTCTCTAAAACACCTCTCCTAGTCAATGGAGAGAGATTCCTGTGACTTTCTGACTCAGGTGTGAAAGTGTTGGGGGCAAACTGTCATATGCATTACAGACCTTTCCTCATTGACAATAGGAGGTGCCTTGTCAAAAAGGGTAGACAAGACACACAGTTTTCAGCTGTCTAAGCCAGGTGAAACTCATTTTTTTCCTAAACAATGTGGAAGACGTGCTTCCTATTTCCAGGTTTCTCTCTTAAACCGTAAGAGGCCACAGAAGCCAATCCAAACTCAGAGATAATTCATTATAAGCTGTAATTATGTAGCAGTGGGGGCGTAAGTATACAAAAGGCTTTAAAACGCTAATTAACCCTAGAAAATAAAAAATTAAAAGTAACTGTATGTGCATTGTAATAAATGCAGGGCAAATTATGCTGCAGTGACAGCTCAGAGAAAAGACCCCTTTTTTCAGTTAAAATAAAGATGTATTCACATTTAAACTAAACTCTCACTTTTTGAACATTAAGTTTGTAAAGGGAAATTAATATATCTAAAGTGATAGTGAAATGCCCAGAGATTTTATATTCTTTTCTCCTATCCAAAACCTTCAAAATATTGTGATTCCTCCATCTGAAAAAAGTTTACTCAGCTCCCTTAGCATGTGGGGAAAGCTACTTAGGAGAATTTCAAGGCTTTCAACAACAGTAGAAAAGCTCACTCTTATTCCTATTCTCCCATCCTTACTTCCCAAAACAGGTACCTCCAATTGCACCTGAATTTTGCTGGTTTTTAAATTCCTTAGTAAAATAACAGAGAATACTCTGAGATCCATCTCCACCACCTTGAAAAAGTCCCCTTTATAACAGCTCTCCCACCATCCATCATCTGCCACTTTCTTATCTCCTGTGTGTCTAGGAGTAGCAAGATGGTTAGAGAGGTGTAACTTCTTTAACATAGCATCCCTGCTTCACTCCATGTACCTAATGAACAGCTTCCAGTAAAAAAGCAAGATAATCTACTGAGCATTGGAAACTTAAATTGATCTTCATCCCAGATTTTTAAAAAGTCTTGTGATTCATGGCAGCAGCTGAATTCAGTCTGAAGAAATTTAATTTAACCTAAAACATCAAAATTCAAGTCCTAGAAACCACAAACTGGGAGATTAATTTAATAGAATGGTAGGCTTCTGGATCAAGTAATTTGCTTATAAAATAGATATTTTCACTTTCTGGAGTGGTGTCAATATGAAATCTTTGTAAAGCACTCAGATTTTATATGATGAATCATAAAGCTACTGAGAAAATGCATATTATTTTATTTCATAGGGGTGTTTGATTATCATACAGTAAATATTATATATATGCATTATCAAAAAGCAAAGTCAAGCATATGGAAATGTGTTTCCAGCCTTAATTTCAGCCTGTCTATATATATATATATGTGTGAATGTATATAAGTAATACATAAAACATAAAAATATGTATGATAAAATACACACATGTACCCAAGTTAAAAATTAATTTTGTTTGATCAAATAATCTCATCACTATAATTTTTTGAGAGGAACATAACCTGCTTGGGAATTATGCAGACAGTTCCATAAAAGATTAAAAATAGTTCTAGTATAGTATTTTACATGTTTGGGGGGGGGAGGTGGGCGGAGGGGAGGAAAAGGCTATTCTAAACTGTTGGAACATGTTGGAGGGAAAATGGCTTATGAAAATCACTAGGCTTTTCTAACTGGAAGGAGGTTTGAGGAAAAGAAAATTACAGAATATGCATTGTTGGAGCGAGTACAGAAGAGGGCCACAAAGATGCTCAGAGGGCTGGAGCACCTCTGCTATGGGGACAGGCTGAGAGAGTTGGGCTTGTTCAGCCTGGAGGAGAGAAGGCTCCAGGGACACCTTATTGCACCTTCCAGTACCTGAAGGGGCTACAAGGAAGCTGGGGAGGGGGCACTTTTTACAAGGGCCTGTAGTGACAGGACAAGGGGGAATGGGTTTACATTGAAAGTGGGAAGGTTTAGATTAGATATCGAGAAGAAGTTCTTCCCGGAGAGGGTGGTGAGGCACTGGGACAAGTTGCCCAGAGATGTTGTGGATGCCCCATCCCTGGAAGTGTTCAAGGCCAGGCTGGATGAGGCTTTGAGCAACCTGGTCTAGTGGAAGGTGTCCCTGCCCATGGCAGGGGGGTAGATGATCCTTAAGGCCCCGTCCAACCCAAACCATTCTGTGATTCTATGATTCACTTAAGATATTTCTTTAAAAAAACAAAAACAAAACAACTGATGATTTCTTATTACAAACAACCCTGCTTACTGTTCCATTTTTCAGACTTTTACAGAACCAGAAGCTGAGTTGCATGGTCCTGCTGGACATTCAGGAAATTTTGCTGTCAAGCAATATGAAGTCCACATTTTTTACTCTGAAGTGCTAATAATGCAAAATTTTAAGTCAACACTTGTGCATGATTGAACAACATCCTCCTGTATTCAGATCATCATATATTTGAGGTAAAGTCTTTTAGCTGAGGGACAATTGAGTTTGATTTTTAAAAGATAGGGCAGCTCTTTAAAGCTGCTTGGGGATTTGGAGTGTTAAAATCTTCCTAGTCGAGGTAGGCTTGTCAACAGAAGACTGATGAAGTAGATAAAACATTAGAGGCATAACAATTGCAGTTAATGATCTGACCCTGCAATTTATGATATATTTAGTACTCTTGCCAATAGTCACTCTCTCTGTAATAGAAATGAGTAGTTGATCAGGCCAAAATCATAACAAGCCATTAATCTGTATTCAGGGATTACTTTTAATGAACAGACAGTTTTAAGACAAGGGCAACAAAAAAAAAAAGGGGGAGGGGGGCGTGTGGCAGAGAATGAACCACGACATAAAAATGATACTTCTGACAAGACTAAAAAGAGAACAGCTAAGCTGACTGTTAACACAGGAAAAGCCAGTCTGAACAGCTGATCTTTCTGTTCATGCTTAAAAAAAAACAAACCCTACCTGGATTTCAAGGA